>NC_057802.1:597400234-597426163 GCF_018294505.1 Triticum aestivum
TTCCACAATATTCTTCTGATGCACGGATTCTGATATTCACTGTAATTGCGTATAATATCTGAGAACCATGAAAACATAAATAGTTGTGAGATTATCTTTGTAATGCAGATGATATTCTAATATAGGGGCGCCCCTGTAAACACTTGTGTGCTATCACTGGATTCTGATGAGAGAGCTCATGTGTGCTGTAATATGGTGCGTGCATTTATATAATCTGGCACAAGTACACAAAAAAATAGGCTCCAGAAGTAAGGATAGCTGGCAGATGATAGGTTCATAATATACTATATAGAGAGTTTATTGCCAAACCATGATAACAAGAGCACACAACAACTAGGCAGATCATAGTGTACAGAACAGGGGTACACCATAACCACGATATATAAATCGGGAAAGTGGAACTGGCTTGAAAATACGGTGTTGTATTGCCGCTAGTAATTGAAAGCCTATCGATCACGTACAGGCCAGCTCTATCAGCTGTTGACTGCAGATGTCCCTGCGCCCCTTCCTGACAAGGAATATACTGTACGTACTAAATACAGAATAAACAAAGAGGAACATGTTAAGAACATAAGAGGAAGCATATTCTTGAGGTTCCGCTTCATTGCATACAATGTTGGTTGCCCACTCATGATGAATCACAGCGCCCAAAGAAATGCAATTCCATGCTGTCTCTCTATATGTGGCAATTTTGAACAAGAGTCATTAGGATCATATTCTGAACAAGAATCAACAGGCGGGGAGCGTATGAGTTTCATTGCATCTAGAATGGCACTCAATGCCTTGGTGCCAATTTTGTAAGTCATTGCAGTGTTTAGCTTCAAGAGTGGACTGCTGCTAGTGCGACACAAAGCAGCTACACAGATCATAGTGTAGATATAACGGGAAAACCGTAAGCATCAGAGTAAAATCAGCAAAGTGGAACTTGCTGGAATATATGTGCTAGTATTGCCGGTACGGCTAGAAAGGCTTCGGATACCAGCTCTCTTCAAGTGAAGGTGCGGTACTGTTAATATCAGTGTTACTCTCAAAGGTGACACAGCTCCCCGCATTTCCTTGCTATTCTTATAGGATTCAAGTGGGCAGGTGACTACAAATCCTATTCCTATGTTTACAAGATCCTACGAATCAAAGAACTCAAAGTGTCCATCACAACCGACCGTATAGACCTCTACACTGCAAAAGTCCTTGCTCATCTTCAGTACAAGGAACATACTGTACCACTATCATACTCCCTCCATTCCAAAATATAAGTCTTGGTAGAGATTTCCACTATGGATCACATACAGATGTATCAAGATACATTTTAGAGTGTAGATTCACTCATTTTTCTCCATATGTAGTCCATGGTGGAATCTATACAAAGACTTGTATTTAGGAACGGAGAGAGTACATATTAAAGAAGAACGGAAGAGGAACATGGTAAAGAAGAGCAAGCAGATTTTGGATAATAAAATGTTGGTTGCGCAGTGCCCACGCATGATGAACCAGAGCGCATTAAGAATGCAACTCCCAGCTGTCTCTCGACCATTTCAGGCGGTTGGATGAAGATCCTACGTCTCCTAACCCATCTTCTTCCTCGTCTCTGATTCTTCCCATACAGAACACCGCACGGGCTGCCGGCCGGACCACTGGCCCCCGCCGCCTGTGTTCCTCCGCCACCCCCAGCCCCCACCCCTGCCCCAACCCCCACCCACGTCGAGTTTTCTTCGTTCGGCGAGGCCCCACAACCACCCGAGCCCCTTCGTTCGCACCGGCGAACTCTGGCGAGCTCTGAAAAATCGACTGACCCAATTTTGGAATTTAGTCTACTGTGATTTAACTAGTGTGGAATATAAAAGGGGAAAACCATAAGCATTGGGAGTATAGTGTTGAGCGTGCCATGGGGGATCTGAAGGTGCAAACCGGACAAAGGCAACTTCGCAACCAAGACAAGAAATCAGAGTAAAGCAGTGGCGATCTATTTTCTTGTTGCGATAAATAAGTTGAGCAGATATGAAAGAGTACCGCCTCCTGTGCGGCGCCATGTACGCATCTGCTGAGAATTTGACGGTGCTGCGGTAGCGATGGCTATCGGCGGCGTGGAAGCAGATCTAGGAGGGTAGACGGTGGCGGCGGGGCGCAGTGGACGAGACGGTCGTAGGAGCGGCGCCGACAAGGTGGACGACGGCGGGGATGAAGCGAGAGGATGGGATGCAAGGATCCCGGTCCGAAGACGTGGATGAGAGAGGTCGATCTCTTGTAATGGATGGCGGCGTCGGGGTATCAGCTCCGGCATGGTGGAGGAGGACGGCGGTGGATGGGGTGGCGGACGGCGGCGGACGGAGGAGGGTGGGGTGGAGAGGGTGTTTTGGCGCCCATGGAGTACGAATGGGGAAAAGGGAGGTAGAGAGGAAGGGGGGAACCATGTATTCAGGGCGCGCTTGTCTCAAATGCGAGGAAATTTACAAACTTAGCCCCCATTTCAAATTTCTACTACATCACATCAACATTAGTCGGTTGGGGATAGGGCGGTAATCTCGCATGCACCGAATATTTGCCGACGAGAGTTTGTTTTTGGCGCCCACCGTGTATGAATATGAATCGGGGAGGGAGTCGATTTCGGCCGAGGACACACTGTGTTTTGGCGCCCACCGCGTATGAATCCGTGTGAGAGGCGGTTACGTCACGTTTGGGTGAAATTACAAACCTACCCCTATCGAAACCTATAGAAATCCAGCAGATAGGCTTTGTGTGGCAGGAATAGGCAGTAGTGATTCACATCTCGCAGATTTTGGTTTCAGGCGGTTACTGCGACTTTCCCTGCTTCGTTCAAATTTTGCAGAGTGCACATTTACCGTGACAACTCAATTCGAATCCCGTTTGTATTCTATTTTTTTTCCGGGCGGGATCCATTTTCAATTGGAATTACATTCTATATACATCATTTTTTATATATACTTTCAAAAGCACAACACCATTTATACATAAATATGGTTTACAAATGGCATGATCTCAGATTCATAAGGTTGTATCCATCAATTTGGATTTTCAAATATTTGAAACCACTTTATGTTGAAATCCAATGTATGCATTCCTCGCTAACTGTCTCCAATTAATGTGTGTTTCATGCGGTTTTTTTACTTCTCAAACATGTATAATGTGTTTCACACACGCAACATATAGTGTAATCCCGTTTAGACATTAATTGCATATAAACCATGCATTGTTTGTAATTGAAGAATCTATGGATCACCAATATTGATAAACTATATAACATTACACGTGTGCCCAAATTCAAATGAATATGCATGCTTGATACACCAATTTGCGTTATGATATTATCAATGTCGTGATCTCCAGTTTAAATATTTGAATCCCCTTTAATCCAGATATTCGTCTCATATAGCTATCACTCATGCTTATATAGGACTATCTCCCTGGACCTATACGCGTCCATCGTCTCTCAGGTATCTCTCGTGCTACCTGTATGTCGACAATGATCTTTTATCTTCTTAACACACTGACGGTACTCTCTCCCTCGACCTTCATCACTCTATCTCTCTCTAAGTATATCTCGCTCCCTGCTATGTGTCTCTAACTATGATTCTCCATGTGGAATCTCTTTCTCTCACACAAACACAAAACTTTGTCTCCCGGGGTCTCATTTCTCTCTACTATTCCCATGTGTGCCACTTGCACACCCCTCATACAGAGATGTCTTTCGCTCCTTAGATATGAGAACCTACGACTCTTCCTCTTCAATGTCTCTTTCTCACACACAAACACAAACTCTGTCTCCCATGGTCTCATATTTCTCCATTGTTCTCTTGTATGTCGCTCACACACACCCTCTCTCCCTAGAGATATCTTGCGTTCCCTCGTATGTCTCTCTAGCTATCACTCTCGTTGTGAAATATCTTTCTCTCTCGCAGACACAAAACTCCGTCTCTCTGGATCTCATTTCTCTCTGATATCTATTTGTATGTGACTCATGTGCACCCTCTCTCTATCTCTCAAACACCCACACACATAACCCAACCTTCTGATCCACTCGACTCCTATCTCTAACGCACACTAGCTAGCATCTTTATCTTTTTATTTATCTGTTTCTCCATCAACCTTCTTTCTCGCCCTCACTCTTGATTCCTATCACGCACACTACATATGTTTCTCTCTACATGCAGTCAAGTGCCCTGTCACACACATATATAACTTCACCCTTTGAACCACCCGACGATCATCTCCAACACCCAAACTAGCGGATGTCCCTCTAGCTAGCATCTCCATCTCTGTATCTATCTGTAGTTTCTCCGTCAACATTTCTTTCTCGCACGGAGTCTTGCTTCCTATCACCCACACTATATATGTCTCTCCATACATATGCATTTATAGGTTGGTCTCTTTTGCACAATCGTTGCGCCTCACTCCCTCTGCCCGCCATAGATGCATGCTCCAGCCCACGCCACTATCTCTTAAAGACAAAAACACATGCTCAATTGTCGGGCCTTCTTCCCTGCATTCTCACATGCATGCATATTGTCATACCGATCCGTCTCTCCCATGTCGTTGATCTTATGACTTATGTCTTCTTTCTTTTATCTCGATCATGCGCGCGCGCACACACACACATCCCACGTATACATGTATACCTCTCACACATGCATGTTCAAGGTCTCTATGTCTCCATATGTAGTTAATTACCCTCAATCCTAACGCCACATCGAATCGTTCTCCTCTTTTGTGCACATAACTTCAGCCTGGATGGGTAAAACACACACTCACACTTAACAATCTCCTTCTAGCTACCCCCCGCCTCTCACTCTTCCCCTATATCCCCGAAACCAATAAGACCATCCCTTTGTTTAATTCCCGCCTACATGCACCATCGATATATAGTAGTCTTCCTCGGTGTCTCTCGAACAAACACGTTCTCTCGATGTCGACTCCTCTCACGCGCACACACCTTCTCTTCCCTCTCTACGAGCATTTTCTCTCTCGCACCCCATCGTTGGTGGCCTCTGCCTTACACATCACCTCTCTATGATGAAGCCATGCATACTTAAATTACATCCGCCATAGAGGACCCCGCGACACACACACACACACACATGCACGCACGCACCCCCCCACACACTAAGACTCCATCTCTCTCTCTCTCTCACACACACACACGCACGCACACCCCCCCACACACACTAAGACTCCATCTCTCTCTCTCTCTCTCTCACACACACACACAAACTAAGACTCCATCTCTCTATCTCCTCTCTCTCTCTCTCTCTCACACACACACACCCCCACACACACTAAGACTCCATCTCACACACACATGCTCTAGGCGGAGCATTTGTTCCTACCACCCTTCATCCAACCTTACCCGTATGATAAATAATCACCTTTATTTACTTGCATAACATGGACAAATTCCACTTTACTTTAGTAGTCAGCAAACTTATCATCTGTACCCTTATAGAAAAACGAGTTGGCGGTGATGGTGTGACTGCCATCTTGTAATACAGACCGTATGATCTATATCTGAGGATAGAAAGCAAACTATGATAATTTTACAAAAGATACCCACACCTCTCTCCACATCATTATCTCTCGCAACCTCATTGCTCAGCAATTAAAAAAGGAATAAGTCTCTGGAACAATCTAGCATGCATGGTGGCCGCTGCCGCCTGCCGGCGCCATCCATCCCCATGCCTCCGCCCATTCCGACCACCAGTCACCACCACGCTCCACTCCTCCTCGCCTTATCTCTCATCTTTCATTTTTTCGATGACATTCTCGAGATACCACTTTTCCGATAAAATTCTCGAGATATCATTAGTTTTTACACATGGGATTACTCCTGCATGGGTCAATCACAACAGGTGTTCTGTAAAAAAAATGCATATTGATGTTCCATGCAATGCACGAGAATCTTGCTTGTAATTATATAACGCAAATCACGAGCAGGAAGTGACATTTTTTTGACACAACCACGTTAACATGGCCACGTAAATCACTAGCTAAAGTAAATACCATTATACTTATATCCCGATGCAAAAGGTTGAGTACATGTCCGAAGAGTAGAGTCACACACACGCACTCTGTCTCTCAGAATCTCTCTCTCACACACACACCAGTTACGTGACGCCCACTTAAGCAGACACATATGTTAGAATTTGTGTACCCGCGGGTACACGTGATGCTGCGCATTTATTTAAGCCGGAAGGCGAACCCAAACAGTAGCTGCATTCATTCCCCTCCCGCCGCCTCTTCTCTGGTTGCCGTCGCCCGGTAGCCATGGGCCGGCCGAAGGTAACAACATACGCCATAATCCCGCCGGAGCGGCGCTTTAATATGGAAATTTTAGTGGTCATGCATGCATCTTTTTGTGCTAGCACTCCTATATAAGGGTTGACCGGTCGCTTCCCGCGGACGTGCGCGGGCGGTGGAAGAGGAAGGAGAAGGGAAGCGGGCTGTGGAGTAACCTTTTTTACCACAATTTCTTAGGAAACTGAGTGCAATAATTGAGTAGTTTTGCAAACTACCAGTACTACACCTGAAACGGTTCAAAACCTATACTCCCTTGCCAGCGCGCGCTTCCCGCGTGAAACGGTCAGCGTCGCCCTGGAGCGTCAGTGCCGCATTAATGCCCGGCCAGAGCGGAGGCGACCTCTCACTGGCGCCGGCTTTGAAGTGGCGCGACGGCCGAGAGAGCGCCGCTTCCCGGTGCACGCGACTGCTCCGCGTCGAGACTGGCCATAGGCCCTGTTTGGATCCATGGGTTAGAGTTAGTTTGAGCTAGTTGGGGCTCAAATAGCCCTAAAGTATCCAAGCATGAGGGTTTAAATTGGAGCAAGTTGCACCGAACCCACCAAAAAAAGTATACCACCCAAGAGGTGCTAACTGGAGATAGTTCTCATTGGGACCACTGAAAAATCACTTTTCTCTCTCCATGAAGTGCATTTATTGTCAATCTAACCCTGTCACCCAAACACCTCTTTGGCTACAGTTAGTTCAGGGTTAGTCATGAGTTAGTCTAACCTCTAGCTAAGTTAGAGTATCAAACAGGAGCAGTATAGGACATGCAAGTTGCTCAAAGCATACAGGCAAATTCGTACGTGAAAGGATTTTTTTCTTTTTGAAAACGGAATGTGAAAGGAATTTTTTTTAGAATGCTCTTGGCATGTCGCTAACATGTGATAGTTAACCGACCTCAATAGACGGCAGAAACGCCAGCCCGCCGCACTTTGATAGAGACGAGGAGGGAGAGGCGATACAGGCTGCTGGATTACTAGAGATAGGTGTCGCACGGAAGCCAAGAAATATGGTGATAGCGTGGGTTAGCCATGTACTAGTATGATGTAACTACACTGGGCTGCCGTGTTTCGTACTCTTCCAGTCCACTGTGGAGATGATTGGTTAATTTTATATCGCTGAATAATATTAAATATTATGAGTGCAGATGCTCCACCACGAGGTTCCTTTCTCCTTCTCGGTCATCCGGAATCTATGTTCTTCCACTCTATTTTTTTTACGTGAGCTTCGTTCATCCTTTTGCCAACACGCGAGACATCTAGCATCAAGGTGCACATGTTATGCAAGGATCGTTCCATCTTTATGAAGAACACGTGGGACTGGAACTACGAGACGGACATGTACCCAGGAGTGGACGTACGAACCTGAGTAATGTAGCGCAGTAAGTGAAGTAGAAAGGCACAAATGGTATGAACATGCGTGGCATATAGGGTGTGTTTGGTTGCGTTCTCGTCTCAGCATAGTTGTTCCCTCTTCATGCATGCTCAACTCAACACCCCTCTTCATGCATGCTCTCTTCATGCATGCTTCTAGTGTATTTGTGCTAAACTAGTGTGGACTCATGCACCCTCCATACACTCTACCAAACACCCAAAAGTAGGTCGAGAAGGGAACTCTTGGGCGGCATTTGTCTCTTACTACGTACTACCACTAAATGTTGTACGTGCAATGCACGGTGATGTTATGGAGTACGTGCCTAAGTACTCTACTACTACTATATTAGTTGGAGGCACATATTAACTTTTATATTTGTTTACGTGTATGCCCCGAGACCTTCCAACTAGACGTGTCTTTCTCTCCAGGTCGCACTTTGTATCGTTCATACCACTAAGTACTACTACGTGTGGTCTCCGACCCAGAAGTGGAAGAAGTGGAGACGCTCTACCACGCTGTTTTTTTTACGCTGGGCTCTACCACGCCGTTCATGTCCCACTCCTTTCGCTGACGTGTGGGACATCCAGCACGTGCCGTGTTTGGCACCCTTCGTCGTAAGATTTGAAATGCTAGCATTCATCAGAAATAAAAAATAATTATAAATCGGCAGTGATACTATTTTTTTGCGAACCAATCAGCGGTGATACTATACCACGCGGTTTCCTTGCTCCTCGATATCGGAAAGAATACTTCCGTTCACCAACATGTGGGACGTCGACCATCCTGGTCCACTTGCCATGCACGCAGAACTCCAAGGGAGAGTCACCCAGGTCGTCGCGCTGCAGTAACAATGACTAATGAGCCGTCAAATCACAGGCCCACTTCCCACTTTGAAGTTGCTCAGACGAAGGAACCATCATGACTTCGTTGAATTCTGCTTCTTGAAGAAAACTACTGTACCAGCAGTACTGCTAGCTACAGTAGTTACTCCAACAGAGGCCTCCTTTCGTTCATAGGATAGGAATATGAGAATCATAGGAAGTGAGATGACATGCATCTCAATTCCTATAGAGAAAGAGATGCCATTTGATGCTTAGGATAGGAGTTTTTCCATTTAGTCTAGGCTAATGTATTGGTAATTTGCTCTAAAAACTACAGTAGTAACTAGTAGTATTGGTACATGCTCGTACTCAGACACAGACACACACCCTAACTACTAGTACTACTACTTCTCACATGCTGGCCAGACGCCGTCGTTCTCCTTCCCGGCTTTGTCGGCGACACCCCACCGTGCTTGGATCTCCGCCGACCTCTCCGCAGCAGCGCATGCGTCCTTTTCTTTCTTGCGGCAGCGGGCCTCTCTTTTCTTGAGTGCTTTCTGACTTTGCCGCTCCCTCTGTGCGGCTTTGGCCGCCTCTTGCTCTACCGCCCATTCGTCCTTGGCATCTTCAAATTCCTCCCACATAGTTGTGAGGTCGCGAGCGGCGATGAACTCGGCACGGCGGGATGCCATCGCTTCCCTACCATTTTGTGTGCGATCGTAGGCGGCGAGGAACTCGGCGCGGCGGGATGCCATCGCTGCCTTACCGGTTAGTGTGCGGCGGGTGGCATGAACGAGGCTTGGTGAGAGCTCTAGGGTGGAGTGGCCGGACAACCGTATAGTGCATTGGTTTGTCAAGAGCTCAAGGACAGAAGACGAAGAAAATTTGGATTCCCCTTCAATCCTGGTCATTTATTACCGAGTAAAATGCATTGGCGGTCATCGAACTTGTCTTGATAGCTCACTTTGATCATTGTATACGAGATATGGTGATTATAGGGTCACTGGCTCAGCGTATAGCTCCGTATTTGTCTGGTTGACCAGTCAAACAGTCCGCATGGGCCTCATCAGCTCGTGTTCTTTATCTATCTACGCGGGCCTACCTATCAATGGAGAAAGAAATACTGTAAAAACCAAAATTATGAGTATGTGGGGAATCAAACCACGGACTCATCGCTGCAACGCACCCTCGTCAGCCAAATGAAAATGAAATACTTCGCGTCAGACACTCACGCTCACGCTGTCAAAGCATGCTAATGCATGCACGTCGCCCTCTAAATCAAAGTCCTTCTCATGGTGCAACGCAAACGGCGAGCCCATCACCTGCGCGCCCCGGCGGTGCCTGACATTACTGTTTAGACGTTTGATGGAAGCCTACGCGAACGCCGAGCATGTATTTACCTGGCTCAACACCAACGGTCATACTCGGACCGCCTTGCTCATGTATATCGTCCATCACAACGACAATCTATAAAACAGCCTAAGCTAGAGAGGGCACTATGGTAGTATGGTACGGAGTATGTACTATCATGAGCGACCGATCTTAGTGCCACTGCACACCGAAACCCCTTCCATCGCTAGCGCGCGCTTCCCGCCTGAAACGGTCACTGTCTCTCCAGAATGTCAATGCCGCATTCACCGGACTTAACTGCAGGTGCAATTGGTGTGTCACTGACATGCGGGCCAAATGCCTGTTCGGCCCACATGTCAGTAACCCAAACGCATCTGCAGTTAAGTCACTGAAGCAGCGTCCGCATTCACGCCCGACGAACCTACTCCGACGCCAGTTGTCCATCCGTCTGCCGCGGCTCATTGCCATTCGCCCGCTATATTAACTTGAGCCCCAGCTCCCAGCCATAGCCAAAGACCCACACTTATTCTCCTCCGGTCCCTTCCTTCTGTCGGCACCACTTCAACCATGGCCTCCTGGCGCTCCGAAGCTCTCTTGGACGTACTGTCGCAGGAGCAGACGAGGGACATCGGCGGCTCCGCTCCGGGCGCGCTCCAAAGCTCTCTTTGACGTACTGTCGGAGGAGCAAATGAAGGAGATCGCCGGCACCCCCCCGGCCGCCCTCCGCCGCCACGACCACGAAGTCGGTGCGCGTGCGCGGGCGCAGCCGGCAGTGAGGAAGAGTAGTACACGTTAGGTCGCCACCGCTCTGGGGGAGGAGGTTATCGAGGCGGATGAGGAGGAGGCAAAGGCAATGGCCGGCTTTCTCGGGTTCATGGCCGGACATGGTGGTCGGGCGCCGGCGATCGTTTAGATTAGGTTTACAGTAGGTTTTAGTACGGTTTGTGCGAAATATGTAATGAATTTCGTCTAGTTTGTAGGAAAAGTTTTCGAAATGTAATGAATTTCATCCGGTTAATTTGAAATTTGCTTTGTTTGCACGAATTTCATCCGGTTATTTCATATAGTTGTCGAAAGGTATGCGGGCAGCATCGTATGGCATCCATCAGTGTCTTCGGACAGATGCCGGTGTAAATTTGTGGGCCAGCGCTGGAGATGCCCTAACTATCATGCTATAATCGCTAACAATCCTCCATTATTTGGCAGGGAATAGTTATCCCTCGATCAAAATCAGACCCGCGGTGTTTCGCACTCCTCCCGCATAAGAGCGTAAACTCATGCTTACATAAAAATGGAGCATGTGGACAGCACTGTAGCACGTCATATCACTCGAACTAGCCCGCCTAACGAGCGGGAAAGCACCGCCCTCGTCATTTTGTTCTGGATTTCTATCGATCGATCGCGCGAAAATGTTACGCTCTGCAGGTTCTAAAGGAAAAGGCGGCACACTTACGACTCGTACGCATCGCAACCCCGACAGTCCGGCTCGCACGCCGCTCACCAGAGGGGACACGCGTTGTCTTGCAATTTCACTGACATGTGGGACCATAATTGAATAAACTGTCGATAGCCGAAATCTAATCGCTCGGCGAGCGTTGGCTGAGAAGAGAGAAACAAGGGAGGGAGAAGAGATCGCCCGCCCGCCGCGCACGAACTCCAAGAAATATATGGTGATAATGTGAGGTGGGCCATGCTGGAGTTCGGACCGCTTCCGGAGCCCGCTCTCACCGCCCTGGCCCCTCAAGACGCCAGCTGCCCGCCGCATGCATGCATAGCAAGTAGTACTCCTTATGTGGAGGAGAGAGAGGCATTGACAAAGTCAAGGAGTGGGCTCTGCAAGAGCCCGTCTCTACAGGTGCTCCTAGGTATAAAAAAATAATTCTAAAAAAAGGCATAAAAACAATTGTGTCTTAAAAAAGGAAAGGTAAAAAACATTTGAGAGGAAATAGATAGAGAGAAAGTGAGAAAAAGCTGTAACCTGGGCATTACATGAGGAAGGAGGGAGTGGTGCACATGGCAAGTTCACTGGGCTGCCGTGTTTCACACTCCTCCGTCGTAACAGTGGAGACAATAGCTTTCATCAAAAATAAACAATGAATACTCGTTGCTCGTCCTCTATATCGGAAAGAATACTTTCATTCGCCGACATGTGTGACGTCGACCATCCTGGTCCACCCGCCATGCACAAAATTATCTTGGTCTACCCCGGTCGTATCGCAGGCCCAACCTTTCTCACTGTAAGTTGTTCGGACGAAGGAACCATCATGACTTCATTGAATTCCGCTTCTTCATGAAAACTTACTGTACCCGCAATACTGCTGCCACACGCGAAGAGTGGACGGCATTGTACCACGTCATATCACTGAAACCCACTAGGCCAAACTAGCCCGCCTAGGTCATCTATTTTGGAACGGAGGGAGTACGTCTCTGCACTGCTATGATTTTGTGTTGCACGTTCTCTGTACTTTTGCTACGATTTTGCTACCCTATGAACCAAATGAGGTCTGAATGTATGTCGACTATTGTCTGATCGATCGCTAAGCCTACAATTTTAGGAGCTAGGGCTATTGGTCGATCGACGAGGGATAAGTATAAGCGTACCACGAGCTCATCAGCCCCAACGTTTCTCTTCGGTGAGTGTTTTGCATGTACTATAGCTCACACAGTAGCTAGCCTACTAACACCAAGAATCATCAAACAAGCCCTGCTGATATGATAAACAGTTCAAACTTACATCTAAGCATGGCATATATTACATCAAAAGCTGGTGATGATACATCTGTTTCCATAACTCGGAGAGGGTTCGCATGATTCATCGCATGATTCACTATCAAACAAAAGTAGCAAGATCCGCCCACACAAGACAGTGCACTAGCCCTAAGATGGGTTGATAACATGCATCGTTCTGGTAATTAAACACAGGGCAATGCAAACTACCTTGAAGGATTAGCGCGACCAACTATTTCTTGTCATCGATCTCTCGCGCAATGACCATAGCACAGACAGCGGCATGGGAATCGATTTCTGGGGCGATGTCCACAGGACTGACCGCGACATCGGAATCGATCTCTGGGGCGATGTCCACAGGATGGACAGCGGCATCGGAATCGATCTCCGGGGCGATGCCAACAGGACGGGCCACGACATCGGAATCATCAAGCACGTCCACCGGCACCTGCACAACCCTAACATATTAGCAAGCACATTGCAAATAATCAAAAACCACAACTATGGTAATAAGCCATTATTTTTTACCTTGTGCAGCTCACCGGGGGATCTCATCCCTCCGGGGGCCATCTCCTCGTCCTCGATTGGGGCCATCACCTTGCCAGGGGAATACTGCTTCTCAACAGCGACTATCTCCTCAAACTCGGTCTTGAGCCTCACATAGGTGGCAATCAGAGTTCCTGGGGTAGGCACGGTGGGGCCCTTGCTGTTCTTCCAACTTTCTTTGAGGAATTCGTCCGCCAACGTCCTCAACTCTTTGGCCAGTGCTTGTTTCTTGGAGTTCTTCATCTCCATGGGTTGGCCCGCCAACATGGTCAACTCGTTGGTCGGTGCTCGCTTCCTGGAGATCACTGTCTCCAATGGGTTGTCCGCCGGCAACTCTTTGCCTAGTGCTCCAGGATCCATCAATGAACTGACAAACAAAAAGCAATCGAAAGGAAACCACAATCGCAATGAAAACGGGAAAAGAATAGGATGTGAGAATCGGTCGGTGCTTCGCAAAAAGAAGATTCTTGGAATGAAAATATAGCAGCATAACTGATTCGCCCACCTTTCCTTCGTCGGTACAGAAGAAAAATGGCAGAAGTGAGTAGCCTGGAGTGAGGTTTTCTTCAAGAAAGGGAAGAAAGGGCTTGAACGAGCGTTCCAGTGAAATGATGGTTGCTTCGTCCAGTCCAACTTGGAGGCCACCTTACCACTGCTGGTAAAGGTGTGGGTTTTGTGATATGACGGGTCATGACGGCCACACCGGGGTGACAGGTGAGTCTCGACTGTAGCACCTCGCTGTGATTTGGTGGATGGCACGCGGGCCCGGATGCTTTGAAATGTCCCGCATGTAGATAGAGCGGCTAGTCATATAGGAGTGCTCAATATTGTGCACCGCGACCAAGGCGGAGAGGAAAACGAGAGAACTACGTAATTAATGCATGAGTTTAATTAGGGTAGTTTTGTAAAGTACGAGATACATTCCTCCAATCACAAAATGCCTTGGTTCATGAGATTTGAGATTTGAGCCCTATAAACCGGAAGGGAGGGAGTACTGCACACGGTGTAGTCTAGTCACTTGTTGAAATCTCTAGAAAGGCAAATACTCCTTTCCGGTTTACAGGGCTATACTACTCCCTCCGTCTAGGTGTGTAAGTCATCTTACGAAAACCAAATAGTCCCAAAACACTTAGGCGCGGTGCATTAACTTCTACCTTGTTTCTTGTTTCTTGACATATCAATCAATAAGAGATGAGAGGTGTGCATGCTTTTAATGACTTGCAATGGCTAGTTCATTGCATGCAATGCTATTAATTAGCAAATAAAATTGGTGAACCCAGGAGGAAACGGTGCTAAGCGCGTGGACCTATGCAGAATGAGTATCAACCAATGGATAATGGAGTTTAATTGTTAAACAATAGCAATTTTGTCTCATGCAAGAGCCTGGCTAGTACTCCAAGGAACCGCACCACGCGAGCGTTCGCAACTGCCACGTTCGGGTTGCGCTTGGCTGTTCGCCTCTTTGAGAAGACGAACAATGATGTTACTCCTACTTCTACAGTATCGAATCCACTGCTGCATGTCCGTCCACCTCGTGCGGGAGGGATAGCGTGTAGCGAAAGCTTCTACTTACTGCTCCTGCCTTTGCGTCTATGACAGGTGGGCCCAACAGGTGGTTGGCCCTCCTGTCATGCAGCCAAAGGCAGGTGCAGTTAAGGCACCGGAGCTCAGTCCGCGAGGGAGAGGGCGTTGTAGTAATCAAATTTCTCGGTCTTGTACGAGTTGACGCGACACATCAAAGCACTGCACTCGATATAAGTCTTTTTACACATTTAAAATGGGCTACTTCGTATGTAGGAGTAGACATATTCTGCTTCGTATGTAGTCACTTGTTGCAATCTCTAAAAAGACTTATATTTGGAAACGGAGGGAGTACAATGCATGCATGCATGCATGCCGTTACTTTCCTTTTGATACTTGCATGTGTTGATTTGATGCACCTTGCCAAGTTTTGACTATAAATTTAACTAACCAAATTTTCATGCATGTCACAAAAAATTACGGGGCTGTTTAGATTGTGACTATGTTTGTCTTATGTTGCCACATTATTTTTCCCACACTTGCCACACTTGCCTAACCTGAGTTGCTCAAATTGTTAGACACACTTTGGCTTGCCTAAGGGAATCTTGCCACAATTTTTGTGTCTATGACATGTGGGGTTCACTGCTAATAAAAAAAATTCTTGTCTTAGGTGTGGCTTATAAAAAAGACTTATATTTAGGAACGGAGGGAGTAGAAAATATAAATAATAATGCATGTTGGGGCAACCCATGTTTCCGCTAACTTTAGACGTGGGCTTGTTCACAATTTTTACGAGGGGTTGGTTGTTCATTTAATGGAGGGACTTGTAGTACCAGACTTGAACGATACAAAGTGCGACCTGGCACACCGTAACACCACTTGGAACAAGCAGGTAGCTATCTCAAAAAACAATCAACAACTAAAAAAAACCGCGACCTGGCATGTAGTAGTACACAATTTTAAACGATTGTTTTGATGGAGTGAAAAAGGAAAACTACCCCACTACGTATATATAGGCCGGAGCCTCTGCGCTTGCTTGCTAGGGTTGCTCTATTCACACACTCTCATCCTCTCCAGATCTAAACAAGATAGGGGTAGTAACACTGTCTTTCTCCCTTCAAAAAACACTGGATTTCTATCCTCACCGCTGGTTACAGATCCGGACGTAACCCCCTCCGCCGGTGAAGGGGAGGAGGGGCAGCATTTAGGCCATCGTCGACAGCGAGGGAGGAGACCCACTGCCGGCCGCACCGTTATCTCTGGCCGAGCGCCGGCGCGGGAGGTCCTCTGATCCCTTCGTCGTTGCATGTGGGCGGATCCGGCCTCCCGCCGCCCACCTATCCACATCCCGACGACCTTCAGGTATATCTTCGTTCGAAACCGCCTTAGCTCTACTTCCCCAGCTCACTACATCGCTGCATGTGCATCATTTTCTACCTCTCAGCCCCTCTCGATCGGATGGTCCAACGTCACATATTTTTTTCTTCTATTGTTAGAGGTTAAGATACTTCATGGAGTCGAATCTTGTACTCCCTTCGTCCGAAAATACTTTTCATTGAAATGGATGTATCTAGATGTATTTTAGTTCTAAACACATCCATTTTGATGACAAGTATTTCCGGACGGAGGGAGTACTTGGTTCAAACAAGAAATAAAGTGGGGGTGGGGGAATTTAGTATGTACTCCCTCCGTTCAGAATTACTTGTCTCGGAAATGGATGTATCTAGAACTAAAATACATCTAGATACATCCATTTTTGCGACAAGTAATTCCGAACGGAGGGAGTACATCGGACTTGGTACAAACAGGAAGGAAAGGGAGTGAAAGTAGTACAGACTGGTCATCCAACCGGTCTCTTGGTCGAAAAGGGAAATATAGGGGTAACGCCGTACATAGTGGTATGACCAGGACTATATTTGCTATCCACACATAGGAGTAGGTGGCTAGAGTGAACAAAAATGGGACCAACCCAGATATGTTTCTTGCATGTTTGTTTCTCGAGGCAACAAACTATGAATCACCACTTTATGCCCCTGTTTACGTACATGGTGCTGGACTGCTGGTGCACCCACTATCCCATGCCCTTATACCAAATATTTAGGCTCCGTTCGGAATAAAGGGGCAGAAAACATAGGTCTTGATGAAAATAGAGGAATAGGAAAGGAATGTAGGTATAAAACTATGGAACAGCGAACCGGAGGAAACTCTCAAGAGAATGTGTTCGGATGGACTACGAAATGTACAGATTTGTTTTTTTAGAGTAGCATGCTTGGCAGTATGAGATGCTATTTGTTTATTCAGCTGCACAGTGGCTACTCTTGTCCTCACCTCACGTACCACACATAGGTTGACTTTTTTATTCCGGCAACACAGCACAACAACCTGTCTAATGCATGGCAGCGAGTGCCTGCCTCGGGCTTCCGCCCAAAAAATGAGCAGCGCGTGGATGTTTCTAATCCTATGGAATCAGTACTACCAGACCAGCTTTCCTATGAAACACTATTCACCTTTCCCGTGTTCCGAATGGTTGGAAGGGAAAGAATACCGTAGGAATTGTGTTCCTACGAAAATCCTGCACCAAACCTGTGAACCGAACGCAGCCTTAGCTGTTCTTAATCTAATGTCCCTGGTAAAAATGAAGCCATGCCACTGTTATAAGCCATGAAAAGTTTAGCCAAATGTTTTTGCTTGTAATTGTTTGAGACTCTGACTGTTTCCTCTGTGCCTTTTTGTGCAAACAGGGATATCCAATTCACCTGGTTGCTGTTGTGACCTTTTGGTGCACTGCACAAAACTCTTCTTAAAAGAAGTGACTTTTGTGCTGTTTAACTGGAATGTCAGAATGGAACAGTTGGTTCATTTTGGTGGAACTGCACAAAGGGAGATCTGTGTTCCAATCCTCATCATCCATATTGGCGCCATAACCTTCCTTTAGGTAAGAATGATATTTAATGCATGTGTTCATCTCTATTTTCCAACTGCCATGAGAAAATAATGCTGTTTTTTACTAGTACACTTGTACTCCCTCACTGACAAAGCCAATTCTGAATTAGAAGGCCAATCATGTACTTGGTTTCACCAACTGGTGAGGTGAAAGAGAAACAGAGCATGAAGAGGAAGAAGAAGAAGAATAAACAGTGCCAAGGCGATCTTGCTGAAGCCAGAGGCCTCAGTCGAGGCCATTCAAGGGCTCCGGCAACGACTACCTTACATGTGAGACGATCCTCCAGGGAGCCCTTCCACTTCTGTTGTCTCACTTAATTAATTAGGAGTACTTAAGTACCACTAATTTATTACTGCCTAATTTTTCTGTTGGAGTTAAACAAATCTTTAGTAGGACCCTATGCTGAATCATGTACGTGTGTATGTTTGTCTATGGAGGTGAATCATGTGGTGGAGCAGGGAGGGAATATTATTAGTGTCATGACATAATTGTTCTATTGTTTTGCATGTCAATTTATTGCCATTGGTTCAATGAGGCAATGTTTTGCGTATTGTCCATCGTGAATTTGATGCGACTGTTTGAGTAATATGCTAATGTCTTCTTATCCTTTCTCACTAAGCTAATGAAGGTTTCACCTTGTTCCTACTTGTGCAAACGGGGATCATGTTGTGCCAATCATACATTTTAGTGGAACTACACAAGACAATACAATGAACTGTATCCCAGCCAGTGCTTTAACTCTGCTGGAAGTTCTTGATAATCTTTCGATATAATCTCAGCACTGGTAAACAAGAGTGATTTCAACCATACATTTGAAGTGCACAAAAATATATACTATTGTGTGATTCCAGTGAGTGCTTTATCATCTCTTATGGGACTACATGAATAAGCTTTTTTTTCTCAGGTTGGTACGGGCCTAAGGCCTTCATCCATATTAGTTTGCTGTCATCTCTATTTGTATCGTGCTACTGTCATGAGAAACTCCTTTATCTTTGCACATTAAAGTTTTGCAACCTATGATAAATGGCAATGCTTTGAGTGTTGAGTTGAGCTAATTGGCACCGATTAAATAAACTAATACCTCTCTTTAAGCAAGACTACTATGTTGCTAACTTTACCCATTAAGATAATGAGGGTGCTTCTATTTGTTAGTGTATGTTTCATCAACTAGTCCCACTATTACAGTAATCTCACTCTCTCAATATGTGTGCCAACAGGGATGCTCGATTGTGGTGGAACTGCACAAAAACTTTGGGTGCTTCATTGCCTCGACAGCTTCCGTCCTTTCCTGTCAGTCGCTAATCTCCGCTTGCTTTCTTCCTTTGCTGTCAGTCGGTTGGCTTATCTCGGCTTCCAGTCAAAGGAAATAGTAATTGATATGCTACCTCACACAAGTTGGTACTGGTCTTTATCCTGATTATTGTGCCTGTCATATGTATTCGTAATTTGGTATTGTGCTACTGTTTGCCGATTTCATAAAGGAGTAATTTGGAGCCTGAACTCGCAGGCAAATCATTACATCGGGTGATTCAGTAGAACTGCACAAAATGATCAGATGGACAAGTACTTATGCTGCTGCTATGTACTCCAAAGTTCACTCAGACAAGCATCGATGTTGACAAGAAGTGCCTATATTCATTCGAGTATCAACCGGCGTCAACCAATTGTCAAACTCCAAGTATTAGGAGAGTGAACGCCAAAAATATTGCTTGGTGCATAGCCCAGAAAAACGCAGTCCAGTCTTTGGTCCCAGCTTGTGCCTTTTGGTTATCGGCACATATGGTAGCGAACTATATGGCATGGAGTCTAAAGATTCCAGACAAGTTGGTTGACGCGTATATTCATCTGGCACTTAATCAGTCTGCACGCCAAGGATGCTCCATTTCAGTTGAACTGCACAAAAAATTTGGGTGGTTCATTTTCTCAACCGCCTCCTTTCTCGTCTGCAATGTAGAATTTTGGCAAGATACAGGACCACGATGAGCCAGTAAACTAGTTGGATGAAAGTAGTGGCCAAGTTGCTCAAACCTCCCTCGGCACGAGGCCACTATTTGAGGATAAACCTACAAGCAAAGTTCAGATTGTCTGTGTTGCCTCTTATGCACTCGAAAGTTTACTCGTACAAGAACTAATTTTAGCAAGAAGTACCTCCGATTGAACACCATTTACCACTCTGTACCCTAGGTAATTAAAGTTCGTCCATGGATCATATTGGTTGTGATCTCAATCATTTGGATGCATAAACATACTGAACATGTGTATATCTGAATCTTTTTGTGAATTATGTATGAATATTGTCGTGTGATCTATCAATCATTTGGATGCATAGATATGCTGAGCTTGTGTATATATGAATCTTTTGAGTTGTTGATAGTGAATGTTGGCTATGAATATGAACGTGTCGTGTGAACCTGAGTTTGATATGAATGTTTACCTTTTATGTTGTATTTGTGTGTGAACTTGTTAGTATGCCTACTGTGGGGTATAAAACGCGGGTCTCTTATAAAAGTAATGCTATGTCCAATTTATGTTTTCCTTCTAACCACATTATATATATTTATATTATTACTGTTATCGTATATTTTATAGAGACTTATATATACATTATAAAAACATCCCATGTGTTATTAACTTATAAAAGTAAATGTTTAACGGAAGTTGGCAAGGAAAATCCTGGTTGTTTTTGACTCACAGGCAAGGAAAATCCTGGTGATTGCGTACAAAAGCTTGCGAAGATTTTAAGAACCAATTTAATAATAACGCGCTCATTTTTATTTTGAGCAATAACTCGCTAATTTCTTAATTATATATATAAAAAATGTGCCTCTCCGGTTTATTTTTTGATATTAATTGCTCCTTCTAACATAACATTATATATATAATGAGCCCACCTAATACGTGTATTTCAAGGAAGTGCAAATGGGCTGGGTTTTCTTAGAAAATATAAATGGGCCTGATTGACGCGAAATTATTTGTTCACCCAGCCCAGCAAATGGACTGTACATTCTAGAAAACATGGGTTAAATATATGCCACATTTTTACAGGCTGACATGTGGGCCAATAGGTCAAAGCCTACGCAGGGCGTTGTCAACTTGGTCAACAAATGATTGTGTCATCCACAGCCATTGGATTTATATCCAATGGCCGGCATGCACCTTCAATCTCTCATCTTCTTCCTCAAGCGTTGCCGGGACCGCCTGGTCCGGCCTCCGGCGGCTAGCGGCTCTGCTTAGCACGCATTGCTGCGAAGCGCTACCCCACCGCCGGCCAGGCTATCCCTCCACCCCTGACACCTCCTGTTATTCTCCACAGATTACAGCCCCACGCCGCAACAGAACCAGTTATAACCCTTCTCCCCCTCTCAATCTGTGACTCCACTGCCGCGTTTTCCCATCTCCGAGTCGTTCCCGTCCGGGGCCTCGCCGTCGTCCACCGCCTCGCTGCGTTTGGTGCGGCATGGTCAACAAATGAGAATCATTGGAAGAGGGCTGTACGTGGAGAGCCTGACGGCTGGGACCCATGAGGTCCATGGTCGCACGCAAGGAAAGTTCCTCCTTATTAAGCTGAAAAAAATGTTTCCTCCACCTGACAGCTGGGACCCACCGGCTGTATCTTCGCACGGAAGGAAGTGCCTCCTTGTTTCGTGAAAAAAATTATTCATCCCGTTGACAGCTGGGACCCGTCAGATTTGGTGACTGACTTGTGGGCCTACTAAGCGGACGTGTACGCATGGCATTGTCAATTTAATCAACAAATGATTCTAGTAGCTGGACCGTTGGATGTTAATCCAACAGCAGTGCTCCTTCTTCAACCTCTGTTCTTGCTCCTGTCTCCCGTGGGCGGCACCGCGGCTGTGCTGCCGCGCACCCGAACCAGTGAAGTTTCCCACTCCTCTCCATCTGCGACTCCACTGCCCAGTCTTCCCCATCTCCAGGTCGTTCCAGTCTGGGTGCGCTCGGCACGGTGTGGTCAACGTGGTCAACAACCGAGAGTCATCGGAAGATGACTGTACGTGAGAGGCTGACAGTGGGGACGCACCACGCCCATGGACGCATGCATGCAACGGAACGCGGCGAGGGCAACGTGGTCAAGGAACGACTTCCATCGGAAGTATACTGTACGTGGAGAGTCTCAGCTGGGTCCACGGCCGCAGCAAGTAAGTGCCTCCTTATTACGCGGAAAATAATGATTCCTCCAACTGACCGCAGGGACCCACTGGACGGGCCACCGTATTTTGCGAAAAAACGTTTGCCCCCTGACTGCTGGGACCCACCTGACGGGCCACCGTATTTCGCGAAAAAAAACGTTCCCCCCGCTGTCAGCTCAGACCCACCGGAAGTGCCTCCTTATTACGCACAAAAATATGAATACTCCCCCGGCTAGCTGGGACCCACCTTGGTGGGAGGCTGACTTGTGGGCCTACTAAGTTGACCGGGACGAAGGGCTTTGTCAACTTAGTCAATATGAACGATTCTAGCTCCAGTGACCGTACGATGTCCATCCAACGGCCGTAGTGCTTCTTCAACCTTTGGTCTTCTTGCTCCAGCAGCCCAAAGATGCGCCGGTTGCGCCGCATGCTCCTGCCTCCCGTGGCCGGCTGTGCTGCCGCGGAGGCCTCACCGCCCCCTACTATTCCCACCGCTGGCCAGGCCCTGCGGCGACGGTAGCCTCACACCGTAGCCGAACCAGTGAACCCTCGTACTCCTCACCGCGCGGGCTTCCACTACCACGTCTTCCCCGGCTCCGCGTCGTCCCCTTCCTAGGCCTCGCCATCGTCCACCGCCGTGGTGCTCTCCGCGCGGCGTGGTCAACGTGGTCAAGGAACGACTTCCATCGGAAGAGTACTGTACGTGGAGAGGCTGACAGCTGGGCCCAGTTTTTTTTGTGATTTGCCAAGTAAGTCGCTTTGTCAGGCCTGTTGAGCTGCAAATCTTTCAAGACGAGGAGAGCTTTCATTCGGCTGGCCGAGAAAATGGCCCATCAGTAATGAGAAATGGGCTGTACATTTTTAAAACACATCAAACCGGCAATTAGTTTCAAATATCTTTTTTTTCATTTCGAGATTTTAAATTACATTAATTTTTATGCATGGAGAATTTGTTGGATTTTATATTGATATACATTTATTTTTAAAATCAGTTTCAATGTGAGTCGAAATTTCGGGATTAAAAACAGTTCGGACCGCACCGAAATATGCAAAATTTCGTATACTTTTTTTAACCGTGGCCACAATATGGGCTGTAATGCTAACAAAAAGAATATGGGCTCCAAAAAAACCTTAATAATTAGCAAATGGGCTGTAAATTATTAGAAACAATGGCAGATGGGCTGTATGCTGTTTTCCACAGATTTGAGGCTTTCCTAAAAAAAGGTTGACGCACAAGCAGTGACTGTTGGATGGCCATCCAACGGCCGTCGTGCTTCTTCAATCTCTGCTCTTCCTGCTCCAGCCGCTCAAACAAGCGCCGGCGGGACTGCCTGCTCCCTCCTCCCCGCGGCCGGCTCTGCTACCGCACAGGCCTCACCGCCCCACCATACTCCCATCGCTGGCCTAGCCATCCCTCTACTCACCCACACCTGCTGTTATTCTCCGGCGACGGCAGTAAACCCTCGTACAGTCGTACTCCCCTCCGCGTGGGAAACAACTGCCGAGTCTTCCCTGCCTCTGTGTCGTTCCCTTCCTAGGCCTCGCCGTCGTCCACCGCCCTGGTGCTCTCGGCGCGGTCTGGCAACGTGGTCAACGACCGACATGCATCTGAAGTGGACTGTACGTGGAGAGGCCAACAACTGGGTCCACGGCCACACGCAATGAAATGCCTCCTTATTACGCACAAAATAATGATTCCTCCACCTGACATCAGGGACCCACCGAAAGGGCCTCTGTATTTCGCGAAAAAACGTTACCACCGCTGACAGCTCGGACCCACCAGCTATATCTTGGCACGCAAGGAAGTGCCTCCTTATTACGCACAAAAAAATTGAATACTCCCCCTGCTGGCTGGGACCCACCATGGTGGGAGGCTGACTTGTGGGCCTACTAAGTTGACTGGGACAGGGGCCTTTGTCAACTTTAGTCAATATGAACGATTCTAGCTCCAGTGACCGTACGATGTCCATCCAACGGCGGTAGTGCTTCTTCAACCTCTGGTCTTCTTGCTCCAGCCGCCCAAAGCAGCGCCGGTCGTGCCGCATGCTCTTGCCTCCCGTGGCCGGCTCTGCTGCCGCGGAGGCCTCACCGCCCCCTACTATTCCCACCGCTGGCCAGGCCCTGCGGCGACGGCAGCCTCACACCGCAGCCGAACCAGTGAACCCTCGTACTCCTCTCCGCGCGGGCTTCCACTGTCGCGTCTTCCCTGGCTCCCTGTCGTCCCCTTCCTAGGCCTCGCTGGTGTCCACAGCCCTGGTGCTCTCGGCGCGGCGTGGTCAACATGGTCAAGGAACGACTTCCATCGGACGTGGACTGTACGTGGAGAGGCTGACAGCTGGGTCCACGGCCGCAGCAAGGAAGTGCCTCCTTATTACGCGGAAAATAATGATTCCTCCACCTGACAGCTGGACCCACCGGACGGGCCACTGTATTTCGTGAAAAAAACGTTTCCCCCTGACTGCTGAGACCCACCAGCTAAATCTTCGCACGCAAGGAAGTGCGTCCGGGCAAAAAAACGATTCGCCCCTGACTGCTGGGACCCACCAGCTATATCTTCGCAGGCAAGGAAGTGCCTGACAGTCGGGACCCACCTGGTCGAAGCGTACGTAGCATTGTCATTCTGTTCGCGAACGTGTACGTACATACTGGTCGATGTAGAGGCGCGCACGTGTCGTAGTAGAGGCGCGCACGTAGCATGTACACGTACGTACAGCGGCCAGTGTGCAAGAAAGAAAATACGGCCACATACGTACATACGGGCAGGGTCTCGAACGCCTACTCACGCATACGTACGGCCAGGGCTCGTGTACATGGCTGGGTCGGAACGGAGAAACAACGTCGTCGTCGTGTTCATGGGGAGCCAACCGGCTGGGTCGGAACGGAATGCGTCGTCGTGTTCATCAGGAGGGCTTGGACGGAACAGCCGATGGAAACGAGGCCTGGCGTACCGCAGAACGGAGGAAACGGCCTTGTGTTTGACCGGCCACGTTTGAAACGGGATTCTGTTCATCGGGAGGGGTCTGGCGTACCGCAAAACGGAGGAAACGGACCTCCTACGGTCGAAACGGGGGTCCTGTTGATCGAGAGGGGTGTGGCTTACCGCAAAACGGAGGAAACGGACTTGTGTTGGAGCGCTACGGTCGAAACGGGGGTCCTGTTCATCGAGAGGGGTGTGGCGTACCGCAAAACGGGACTCCACGGGACACTGTTCATCTCCACCGTCGACCCCCTCCCGCCTCCATGGGCTACTGTTCATCCACCGTCGACCTCCTCCAGCCTCCACCTGCGACTGTTCATCCACGGGCTCCTGTTCATCCAGCCTCCACCACGCGCTACTCCACCGGCTACTGTTCAACGAGCCCTCTCCACGGGCTCCTGTTCAACCAGCCCTCCACGGGCTACTGTTCATCCAGCCCTCCACCGTCTACTGTTCATTCTGCCCTCCATGGGGTGGTCCTATTCATCCTGCCCTCCACGGGGTCCTTTTCATCCAGCCACAACCGGCTCGATCGATCGGGGTCCTGTTCATCCAGAGGCAACACCACGGGGTCCTGTTCATCCACCCCCACCGGGAACTGTTCATCCAAACCCCCAGCAATGCTCACTGTTCAATCCAGAGGCAGCATCGATCGGCTTCAGTTAGCAGCAGTAGCGAAGGAATCGCTCGATCGGGTTCAGTTAACAGCCATCGATCGATCGCTCAGGTTCAGTAATGCGTAGCCTGCAGTGCAATCACTCGGGTTCAGTTAGAGCCCAACGCCTCGCTCGGTTCAGTTAGAGCCAACGCCTTGCACACACGCGCGTACGTGTACAAGAGAAACGCGCATCGCTCGGCCCTCGACCTCCCACCGTAACCGGGAACTCCCCGAAATTTTCCTCGCCCTTGCTTCTACCACAGTTTTTTCCGTCATGGACAGCCCAAAGAATGTCATGTAGCTGCGTCTCCGGCCCGCCCAGGATGAAAAGCCCATTTTCTGTCATGATTTTTTGTCATAGAAGTAGGAGCCCACCACATCTATGATGATACCGGGTTTTCTCACAATTATCGTCATAGAAGTGTCATATGTATGACAGAAAAAAATTTCGTTCGGCCCAAAATGTCACGGATGTGTCTTTTTTTTGTAGTGGGAGTCCGCGGCGGGTGGGGGCAGCGGCGGCCTGGTGGAGGGGGAGGCCGCGGCGGGTGGGCGCGGCGGCGGGACGGGGC
>NC_057802.1:597426688-597439816 GCF_018294505.1 Triticum aestivum
GGGCGACGGGGCGAGAGGCGGTGGGTGGGCGGGTGGTGGGGGTGGCGGCGGGTGGCTGGTGGCGGGGGCGGCGGCGGGTGGCGGTGGTCATCGGGGTGGGGAGGAATAGAAAGAGAGAGAGAGGGAGGGAGCGGGGTAGGGAGACGGCCGTTAGTTAGGTTGTCTCTTTGCCGTCCGCCCCCTTTGCCGTCCGCTTTTTTGCTCTTTGCCGTCTGCTAGCAGACGACAAAGAGGAGGGCCGTTAGGTTTTTTTCTAAGCAGCTCGTTAGTGGGTCCACCTCTCTCTTTGTCGTCCGCCAACTGACGGCAAAGATTCTTTGCCGTCCGCCAGCAGACGGCAAAGAATTGGCTCATGGCAAAGACATTCTTTGCCATCAGCCAGTTCTTTGCCGCCCGTTTTTTTCAAGCTGACGGCAAAGACCTTCTTTGCCTTCCGCCAGCAGACGGCAAAGAATAGGCAGACGGCAAATAAGCAAATTCCAGTAGTGGGCACCCCATAGACAAACAAGTTGATCATTGATCTCTTAGCCGTGTGGGGTGCCCCCCTCCACCATAATCCACCTCGGTCATATCATCGTAGTGCTTAGGCGAAGCCCTGCGCCGGTAGCTTCATCATGACCGTCATTACGCTGTCGTGCTGACGAAGCTCTCCCTCGAAGCTCTACTGGATCATGAGTTCATGGGACGTCACCGAGCTGAACGTGTGCAGATCGCGGAGGTGCCGTGCATTCGGTACTAGGATCGGTCGATCGTGAAGACGTACGACTACATCAACCGCGTTGTCATAAAGCTTCCGCTTTCGGTCTACGAGGGTACGTGGACAACACTCTCCCCTCTCGTTGCTATGCATCACCATGATCTTGCGTGCGCATAGGATTTTTTTTAAATTACTACGTTACCAACATTTAATATCTCAAATGTTTGTATAATTCAAACCGTGTGCGTTCTGTTAACCATTCACGTGACGCCACGTGTCTTAGTTTTAATGGCTGTAGGAGGTGTCGTGGGGACAGCTGCTTGACCTTGACTGAACGGGAGGTGTGCGAGCGCAGTCCGGTACGCATGCTGACCGAGAGGCGTGCAAGCTGTCCTCCAATGCGCAGGCTCACCGGGAAGCGTGCGAGCTGTACGCTGCGCAGGCTCACTGGGAAGCGAGCCCTTTGACTTCCATGGCCGCCCGCCTTCCTCTCCATTAATGGCACCCGAGCCGTTGTTTAATACGAGCGGCCTTACTGTTCGCCTCACATTCCCCTCCCTCCCGCAGACCTTCACCAACGCCATGGTGCAGAATGATCATCTGCCACTAGTCTTCAAGTTTGGTGAAGTCGACTCCGAGCCGGAGTAGATAGAAAATAAGGAGGAATGAGGCCTCATGGACATGGCCCAGAACGAGCTGGCCGCGGTGGTTGCTGCCCCCGCTCCCGTCCCAGCTCCCATCCCCGCGCCCGTGCCAGCGACCATCCCCGTAGCATTGACGGGCTGGATGCTGAGCACTATCGCAGAGCTGGAAGCCGCGGGCGTCAGCGAGGTCTCCGCGGACCCGCGCGAGCTCGTGTACATGCCAGCGCCAGCGCCCGTGCCCGTGCCCGTGCCCGAGCGCACCCCTCCACCGACCGTGGCGCCCGCCCCCGTGCGTTTGGCTGCACCCGTCGCGCCCCTGCCCCTGCCCGTGCGCGCCCCTCCACCCACCGCGGCGCCGGTCCCCGTGCGTTTGGCTGCACCCGCCGCGCCCGTGCCCATGCCCGTGCGCGCGCCCCCCTCAGCGGCATGGGTCGCTGCCGTCGATCGCTACCTCTCAGTGGCGCCAGTTGCCATCCTCCCGCGCCCCACCCGTCGATCGTGCGACAACATGATGTTTGATTTACAAGTGAAGAACATTTTGTGCTGCCTTGAAGACTTCAACAACGGCATCCCGGAGGACGACAACGACAATGACAACGACGGCGCGGCACGCCGCCTCCGCTGCCGCCGGAAATAGTTTTTTGGGGGTTTAATACTGTATCTCGAATTCTCGATCATATGAATATAAATTCGCAGTGTGACTGAATGAAAGATATGGTTTGAACGAGCTTGCATTTTTCTCTCTTAATGTACAGACTTATCAAACGATTTTCTTTTGAAGAAACGTCAATGATTTTTAAATATTAAACACTAATCGCAAACGTTTTAGTTAGAACACCCGTATGCAAACCGATAGCTTCCCCAGGAAGCCAAGGGAAAATGTGTCGAGCAGGATTTCTGCATCCCTTCAACGCACACGGTTGTTTTACATGACCCGTGTGCAACCACGTACAAACAATTGGATAAGATTTGCATATATGTCATTTTGGGTATGTTGCCATTTGCCAAACTGGAAAGATTGACATTTGTTTATCTAGTAACATTGCCATTTGTCAACCTTGTAACACTGCGATTTGTCAAAATATGCAGATAAAAATCACTAGCACTATGTAATTTTTGCAACTAAAATCACTAGCCCTGTTCATATGGACACCACTAGCAGGCGTGAGTTGATGGACGCATATGCAAATGTACCATTGATTACATACAACAAGTCATCAACCCACAACGACAATGAGGATACACGTTGGATTATAGATCATTTCCAACAAAACATTCTAGTAAAGTAAAGTTTTTCTCACACAACAAATAACAAAGCGATGAAATGAACTTCAGCTCAACCACTCGTCGGTGTTGGAAACGCTTGCTTTGAACCAGAAGAGATTGTCTGGGAAGGGCCCGCTACTGTCAATCTTGAGACCAACGCAGGACTGATCATCCAGGCTCAAGCGGCCTATGTCAAGACCCATATTGGGACGGTAGGAAAGCATAGCAATGTCCAATGTATAGATACAGTTGCTTCTCATAAATGGTAGTAACGTTGTGTCAACAGCAGCTGGATCGCCTTCCACCATCATTAGATAGTTTTGTCCAAGGAAGAGCGAGTTTCCTCCAAGACTTTCAATACTGAACTAGGGAGAAGGTGTTGGCGCTAGTACACTAGTATCCATCCCGAATACCCTGCAACGGATGTTGGAATAGGTCCCGAGAGTGCGACCATGCGAGACAACACCTGCTTCCTTAGTAACATCAGCAGTGCCCTGGATACAGACAAGAAGAGGTGATCCATCGGAATAAGTTGCTAGGCGCCACTGAGTATATGGGTCCTGCTCGTCCTCATGCTCATGAGCATCAGCATCGTCATCTCCCCCTTGGTTATAAATTTTTTCAAGTATAGGTGGTGGAATGTTCACAGGACCTTGGAAACACAAGAAGGTTAATTAGTAAAGGGAAACTAGCTAACCCGCATGCATGTGGATGAAACAATTATAATTACGCTGGAAGGCAAACATACCGAAAGCATCAGGATTCCATGCAAAAACAGTGCCACAAGTGGTGGCAGCAAACACAAGACCCTCGTATTGAATTGCATCACAGTACTCATCCGTGTACAAAAATTGATCTTTGAGCAATATCCATCGAGGCGTGGAAGTAAGGACGGCAACAAGCTTGTTGAAGATAGCAACAACTTCATAGTTCGTGTAATCCCAAGAGCGGTTGGGAACTTGACAAATTGCTATCTTCTGTAGACGACAGTCACCATGATCGTATTTGAACTCACGTAGAATACCAGTGTACTCAACCTCTGGGCAGTCGTCTGAGATTTTTGGAAGTGGAACCCGGTGACGAGTGTACACATTCACAAGTTCCCACTCGCAGTTGTACCCAATATAAACAACCCAATCTCCATTTGCGCCTGCCCAAGCCTTGCCCTCAAGCGATGGAATCTTAACATCATACGTATCATTATCAAGCAGCATCAACTTGCACAAGGCGAGGCTTCCCCCGTCCCCGCGCCAGTCAGCAGGGTCACGGTGAAGAAGATAGGGGAGATCAAACCGCTCCTGGACCCTTGGGTTCCTTGTAATCATGTTATTAGTTGAGTCGAGAATGGTCTTGAATGAACCTGCCATGCTAGCCGAGGTGATGACGTCGCACCGATCAATGAGTTCCTCCACCACGTCATCTTTCAGATCGGGGCAAGAATGATAGGGTCATTTCCAGCCTATTTCCTCCATGGAGAAGATGATCGAACAATGGCAGAAGGAAGGGTGAAGGCAACTGGAGGGAGGAAGAGCATGCGACAGCAGTTCTAAATCGAGAGGAAAAGCCGAAGAGGCGGTGGACGGTTGCCACGGTTACACGAAGAGGCGCCTGGGGAGCGAATGGTTGCCACAGAGGTCACACACTGATGACAAGGGCCGAGTGAACCGCATTCGTATATCGCACACGCCTTGATCTGGCTGACTATTTCTTTTGTGTTGCCTAATCACAAACAGTTCATCCGAGTGAACCGTATGCTGTATATCGCACCCACCTTCATCTGGCTGCCCATTTCTTTTTGTGTTGCCTAATCACAAACAGTTCATCCGAGTGAATCGTATGCTGTATATCGCACACGCCTTCATCTGGCTGCCCGTTTCTTTTGTTCCTCCTCATCGCAAACAGTTAATTGAACTGAACCGTATGCCCTTCATCGCACACGCAACTAAAATCGGAACCGTGTTTGATGCATCCGTCATCGCAAATGTTTTATACATTTTTGACGGTTTTCATACACCACCGTTTGCGATTATTGCATCGCACACAGTTTCTCAAAGGGTCTCTGATCGTAGTGTCGAGTTAGCAGCATCCTGAAGTAGTGATAGCATCTACTTTAGCTTTATCAACTTCAATACCTCTTTCAGAAATTTTATGCCCCAAGACAATACCTTCATTAACCATAAAGTGACACTTCTCCCAATTCAAGACAAGATTAGTTTCTTCACATCTCTGCAAAACTCGGTCAAGGTTGCTTAAGCAATCATCAAAAGAAGTTCCGTAAACGGAGAAATCATCCATGAAACCTCAACAATCTTTTCACAAAAGTCAGAGAATATAGTAGTCATACATCTTTGAAAGGTAGCAGGTGCATTGCATAAACCAAAAGGCATACGTCTATAAGCAAAGGTACCGAAAGGGCAAGTAAAAGTGGTTTTCTCTTCATCATCTTTTGACACAGGCATTTGAGAGAAACCAGAATGACCATCTAGAAAGCAAAAATGTGTATGTTTCGATAATGTTTCTAGCATTTGATCAATAAAAGGTAGAGGGTAATGATCTTTTCTAGTAGCTTTATTTAATTTGCGAAAATCAATTACCATTCTATAACCTGTAACAATTCTTTGAGGAATCAATTCATTCTTATCATTAGGAACAACAGTAATACCTCCCTTCTTAGGGAAACAATGAACATGACTTACCCATTGACTATCAGCAATAGGATAAATTATACCTACCTCCAGAAGCTTTATTATTTCATTTCTTACCACTTCTTTCATCTTAGGATTTAACCATCGTTGATGATCAACAACCGGTTTAGCATCTTTCTCCAATTCAATTTTGTGCTGACATAGAGTGAGACTAATGCCCTTAAGATCATCAAGAGTATATCCAATAGCGGCATGGTGCTTCTTCAGAGTTTTCAATAATTTCTTTTCTTCATGCTCTGAAAGGTTAGCACTAATAATAACAGGATATATCTTCTTTTCATCAAGATAAGCATATTTCAGAGTATCAGGTAATTGTTTAAGCTCAAACACGGGATCACCCTTGGGTGGAGGGGGATCCCCAAGGATTTCAACAGGAAAATTGTGTTTCAAAATAGGTCCTTGATTAAAGAATACTTCATCTATTTCCCTTCTTTCATTCATAAACATGCATATCATTTTCATGGTCTAACAAATATTGTTCTAAAGGATCATTAGGAGTCACGGCAATGGAAGCAAGACCAATAATTTCATCTTTACTAGGCAATTCTTTATCATGGGGTTGTCTACGAAATTTAGAGAAAAAATCATGAGACATATCCCCTAAACCAACAGTAACAATATCTTTCTCGCAGTCTATCATGAGACATTTCCCTTCTTTCCGGTTGATGCAACCAGATGTTGGAGCCCAAGAGCCAGATGCCACCGCCGATGCTTACTACTACGTGGAGGCCACCGACGACTAGGAGTAGTTAGGAGGCTCCCAGGCAGGAGGCCTTGCCTTTTCGATCGTTGTTGTTTTTGTGCTAGCCTTCTTAAGGCAAACGTGTCTAACTTATGTCTGTACTCAGATATTGTTGCTTCCACTGACTCTTGTGTATTCGAGCTTATGTATTCGAGCCCTCGAGGCCCATGGCTTGTAATATAAAGCTTGTTTTATTTTATTTGTGTCTAGAGCTGTGTTGTGATATCTTCCCGTGAGTCCTTGATCTTGATCGTACACATTTGCGTGTATGATTAGTGTACGATTCAATCGAGGGCGTCACAAGTTGGTATCAGAGCCGACTACCCGTAGGATCCCCCTTTCCAACTCCTTGGCCGAAGTTGAGTCTAGAAACTGAAAACCGTTTTACTAACATGGCTGTGTGGCTTACGGGCCCACGTTGCCAATTGGCTGGTATTAGGATCTTTTATTCCTCGTCTATACTCTGGGACTCTGATCTATCATCTATTCGGGTTAAACATTTTACTAACTCTTACATTAGGTTCTCGTACCCACTTCGTCCCGGAGAGCCGTGACATTACCGATGATCGCTTGCTTCGTCAAAAGATTCTGCGGATACTCCTCGATGTTTCCCGAGACCCTGTGCCCACTGCTTTGCAGTTCCTGACCACCGATAAGTCCCCATGGATAACATCCTTGCCGTTTGTACCTTCATCCCCAGTTGCTCTTGTTGTTACAAGTTACCCCTAACACTCTCCGTTGTTCCGAGAATCCTTTGTGCCTTATGCTTTGCTGCTTCTTTTTGCACTATGGATAATTCACTTACCCGGGGTCCGTTCCTCCGAAGTTGTTCACGTGCCTTCAAAAATACTTTGAAATGCTATCTGATCTCCCGAAAATCCTCCGCGGCCTTTTACTTTTGATTCACCTTGCCTGCTTGTATTATGGTTAATTCCATATGTCTAGCGATATTTATTAAAATCCTTTGTGTTTGTCATTTTGTTCCTATTGATTCAACATGTGAGTGAATGCGCGCAATCATCAGTTGATCCTTTTAAATGATCTTTCCGGCTCAGACATCACTTCAGACATGAGCTGGTTCTCGGCAAACCAAACCTTAATTGATTGTCGATCTATATCTATTCAACTTACTTGTCTTTTGATCAGAGTGTCTGCTTCTGATCTTCTAATTTGGAAATCATAATTTCTTTGCGTTAAGCATCGAATTATTCAGATGTTTCTATAATCCAATGCCTTTGCATTCTTTCCTTCTTCTGGTTGAGTACTGATACTCAATTTAGATCCATTGAGGACCGTTGAATCCTTCGTTGGATTATTATCCGGCAGTTTCCTTCATATTCAAAATTTTGTGCGCTCTTCCCCTGGTACATATTGCTTTTGGTAAATTGTATTTTCTGCTTTGTCAACCATGCTCTGCTTCCGAGCTTGAGTCAATTACCTCAAAAGTTTTTGCAAATGTTCCTAAGATGCCCCGATGGGTTGAACTAATGCTTTCCCTAATTTGTGTGAACTCGGAAATTTATATGGGTCATACTCTACTGGTGTTACGCCGGATAAAAATTTCTACACTACCACTTCGTCAAAAGTGAGAAGTAAAAGAGAGGTTATGCATTGAAGAAGTGGGAGTCGACTTTGAACTTTGTGTTCATGCCCATAGACACGATGTATATCTTATCATGGAAGCTTCTCTTAATAATCAAATGTTCCCTTGGTTTAAGCTCATCTTGCATCTTTAAATTGATTCTTTGCAATCATGGTTCCGACCATATTTTCTCCTTGATTCCATTTTCCGGATAAGTTAAAATACTTTCCCTCTGGAAATCATTTCCCCCGTCCAACCTCTACTCGGATATACCTTCCGGCATTACACCTAGTACTTGATACTGGGAAGTTTTATACCCCCTCACATCATTCCTAGCCTGAGCGGCTATATTTTTATCATGTCAACTTTTAACTGTGCTACCTGGTCCTTATGCCCGGAGCAACTTCCGACGATGAGCTAAGCTTACGTTGATCTTCCTCATCTTATTTTCACCTCGAACAACAAGCTTGACTTCGAGCTTGTGTCGAATCCGTCGTTCTCATAGCCTTTCACTTCATCCTTCCTTTTCTGCTCGATGGCATCTTCATAGAGTTTCTCGACAAAATTTGTCGTGATCACCATCAACACTTTGGCTTCTTCAAAGATGTCAATTGAATTCATGGCTAGAAATACCATCCTTGCCCCTCGATGATTTGTGATATCATCGATGACATCTTGACTTTCTGCCAACACAGACCTGGTTGTTCTTGGTTATTCCTTACGTTCTAAGATAATCTTGCAATTGTTTCTTGGTATCTCTTGAGATCTTCAAACCCAATCTTTACTTGACACCATATTATTGCTGCATCGAAGCATGACGGCGGTATTCCGAATATCAACAGGAACATCAGAAGCATAATACAACATGTTTCTCGTTCAATTACTCTCACACCGTTGTAGGGGTAATATCATGATTCTTCCCTCGCCCCATTATCTAAATGCTTTTGAACTTGCTGTCCTATCATGTATATCCTGCTCCGCTTTTCCATGGGAAGGATATACTCCCAACTCTTAGGTGTAAACACATATTCCTTTCCATTGGACTGTTTGATTTGATAATCATACTTTTCCTTTCCATTGGTTTGTTTAACCTTTCTTCTGATCTATATGATATAAGTAGAAATAAATCCCTCCTTATAAAACATCCCCATGTACAACCTTGTGAGTGAGACCCTGTTACTAATGTTGTTGACATTTCGGTATCACCGATGGACGAGAACTTTGCCTATTGCTCCGCCTCGAATTAACGAGCAGGAAAATGGTTCTCTTCGTCCCACGCCCTTGGTACCAAACTTTGTTGCCAACATAATTGACAGGCTATTCTCTGACCTGCCTTGCCATCATGATCGTGCAAAATGTTAGCCCCTTTCCCACTTTTAGCCCACATGGTGGGCCCATAACCCACAGTTCCACAGGATCGAAACCTTACTCTCATGTACAACCTTGATTTTGAAACATTCTTTGCACTTGGCTTTGTATGTAATTCACGAGCCAACCTCCTCCCCATGTTTCATTCTGGTATCAGAGGCAACATTATTCTTCATTGCTCTGAACCCCATCATCACTTGTTTTAGGCATCCGCTGGATGCCTACCTGGTTGAAACTTGTTGAACCTCCTTATAGCACTCTCGATACATTTCTTGGTGCTTCTAAAATCTCCTTCCTTGAGATAACTATCGGATGCCGATCCTTTCAGACATCTGTTCTTATAGCTTCCCTCTTATTTCACTCCTTAAATCTCGGGACGAGATTTCTTGTATTGGAGGAGAATTGTGACGCCCGGATAATTAAGCTACAGTAATCCAAAGTTAATGGTGCCATGTCATCATTTTTACTGTTGCTAAATCCCACGTTGTTCCAAACCGGTTCAAATTTCAAATTCAAATTCCGAAAAACAAGTCAAATTTTTATTTCTTCAAACTGTCAAGTAAAAATGTTCGGTGGGATGAAAATATTCGCTAACTAATTGTCATGAATGATTCAACATCATTTGGGATATTTAATTTCCCTTGGAAATTAAAACAGTTCCAAATCAGCCTTTTCTTATACTTTTCCATTTGTGAAAAATCCAAATCAATTCAAACTCCTCCCAAACTTTTTGTGTGGTAGTGCCAAATATTGTTATGTATTTATGTGGCCAAGTTCCACATTTTTACAAAGACCAATTGACAGCTCAAAATATTGCAAACAGATTCTGCAATCAGTGTAAAAATAAAATAAAAGGGAAAGGCCTAACTACTATGTGTTAATGGGCTCTAGTGCCATTGTGCACTTTGGCCCGTCTAACAACATTGGGCCAGCCCACCTCCACCTCATCCCCAACCTAGCTACAGGAGGCGGGGGGATCGTGGCGGCCATCCCATGGCGCCCCCTGGTCCCGTGGCGGCCATCCCCGCTCTCTTCCTGTGGACAAGAGGACGCCCCGACGCCCTCCTCCCTCCCTTGACGAACCCTAGTGCCCCCATTGCTTTCCCGTTTTTCCCCTCGTCCAGATCTCCTCCCGAGCGCCTCCGTCGTTGTTCGTCGCCCACCACCGCGGCGACCGCCGCCCCGTTCCTCTCTGTCAGGTCAGGAGGCTCCGTCGAGCTCGTGCTCGTCTCCTACGCCAAGCTTATGGAGCCGGGGATCCATCCGGCACCGGATCGTCATCGTCCTCCTCCTCGGGACGACGAAGCTCGTTGCTTCGATCCGCACCGCCCCAAGTTCCTTCGGCTTCCCCGATTGTTCCCGAGCTTCGATGTGAGCACCATAACGTTTCCCCCATCTCCCTACTACCGCTTGTGCCTCGTGGCGAGCAGCCACCGTAGCCATGCTCCAACCGCCGCTCGGCTTCGCTGCCCCCGCCGTCACCGGCCGTAGGTGCTTATGCTTCTTGCACTTTCGGACGCGGCACGTCGCGGTCGTCCTGTAGGACCAAACGCCCGGGCCAAATGGCCACCTGAGCGATGATCCCGCGCTCGCCGTTGCCGCGTTAGCTCCTGCCGCCCTTGGCCACTCCACCTGCGCCCCCCTGCGCCCGGTCGCGCTCCCAGCATGCTTGCCGCGCCCGTAGCCGTGCTCCCCCACGCCCCAGGCCGCGCCCCTGCCTCTACTGCTGCTGCGTTCTACCTTGCCGCCGCTGCCGCTGAAGCTCTACTGCTGCCGTTCTGTTGCTTCCAGCTGTTGCTGCTGCTGCTCTATGCTGCCGCGTATTGCTCCTGCTCTACGGTGCAGTTGCTCTTAGTACTGTCGCTGCTGCTATTTGTTGGCCGCACTAGCGCCTAGCTGCAAAAGTGTTTGCTGAACAAATAACTGATGAAACTGAACTACACCAGAGAGCTTGCCCCATCCAAACATGGTCATGTGCTTATGTGTGCGTTTGAGTGCACACCCGTGATGCTGGCTGTGCAACCAGTCCGGCCCTTGTTTAGTAGAGCTAGGTTAGTTACTGCTAAATTAGTCTAATAACAGGTGACGTTTGGTCCCTCATTAATTAGGTTTGTTTTATTTATCTGTTTATAGGTGTAGCATATGACATGTGGACCCAAAAGCACTGTTCACTATTTGACCCATTCAACTTTTACTTGTTGACTGGTCAACTGCTGACTAGACCCCTGGACCCCACCTATCAGCCTCATGCACACTCTGGCTGGGTACACTTTTGGGTGCCCATAACCATTTGCTATTTAATTCGACTTATTAGTTAAATCCAGGAATTCCAAAATACGGTTTAAAACTTTGGAAATTCATATAAAATAATCCATAAGTCAGATGAAAAAGTTTTATACTTGAAAGTTGCTCAGAACGACGATACGAATCCGGATACACCCTTCGTTCGTCTGCCACCCGTCCCTAGCATAGCGATCGTGCAACCTTCCTCCTCCGGTTCGTCTGTTCGTAAATGCCAAACTTCGGGAAAACATTTCCGGATGTTTCCCCCCTTCGTCGGTATTGTGTAGCACTGCGTTAGAACACCCATAGCTCCGCGTATTGTCTTGTTATGCACTTGTTTGCTCTGTATTTACTGTTTCTTCCCCCTCTCCTTCTCCGATAGACCCCGAGACCGCTGCTGATGCCCCTGTGATCGACTACATCACCGACGAATCTTCTTCCTTTACAACAGAGCTTCCAGGCAAGCCCCCCCCCCTTTGATCATCCCGATATCGCCCATTCCATTCTCTCATGCTTGCATTAGATTTTGCTATTGTTATTGTTTGCTCCTATTCTGATGCATAGCCTGCTTTTGTAACCTGCTTATTGTAGCTTACCTGCTTATCCTAAACTGCTTAGTATAGGTTGGTTAGTGATCCATCAGTGACCCCCACCTTGTCCTTGTTGCCCCTACTTCATCATCGAAGACCCGATCAACGGGATTGAAGACCAGGCCCCGGCACCGCACATCACTTTCCCCTTAGTTGCTCGACACTACTGGGTTACTATCGAGTGCCGAGGGTGAGACCTCTGCAACACTTCTGATGTTAACCCTGTAGTGTAGCTATTCGGTCGTGGTCATCGAGGGTGATTCCGCCTTAACCACTTCCGATACGACTCTGTCGTGCAACCCCTCAAGTGTGAACCTCGGGGGTGGTTCCTCTTACGTTCACCTTGATGATTACATCGAGTGGAATTCACCGGGGGTGATTCCTCGGGTTTTCCCCTTGATGTTTGGACACACGGATACTTGGCCTTTACCATTGTTACTTGGAAAGGCGGGTCGACCCTGAGGGGTACCCGCGAGTGATGTGGAGACGGGTTGACCTGGAGGGTGCCCGCGAGATAATTACGAGGCGTGACCGGGCATTCCTAGTCCTTGCCGGAAGTCCTCGAGACGGGGCAACGGGGTTACATCTTTCGTGAGTCTGTGCTTGTTACCGCGCGTTCCTAAACCACTACGATTTGGATATTTGATCCGAGGGGCCTCTGGCCTAATAGCACTAACCATCACGTGGGCATAGTATGGGCGTTCTGCGTCGTATGCATCAGCCGAGGCTTAATAGACGTCGGCTACTGAGCGGCGCGCGCCGGGTTGGACTGGTAAGCACCTACTTTTTTAAGGAGGTAGCTAGGTCTGCTCACCGGCCGTGTTCGCAACATGCAGGAGTTCCTGGGGCGATGGGGGCATAGGTTTAGTCCGGCGTGTTGACCTCTCTATTAAGCCTAGGTCGGGTTGCGGCGTATTGTTTGGCCGACACTACAAAAAAAAGACACATCCGTGACATTTTGGGCCGAACGGCCGGAGATGCAGCTGCATGACATTCTTTGGGTCGTCCATGACGGAAAAAACCGTGGTAGAAGCGAGGGGGAGGAAAATTTCGGGGAGTTCCCGGTTACGGTGGGAGGTCGGGGGCCGAGCGATGCGCGTTTCTCTCATACACGTACGCGCGTGTGTGCGAGGCCTTGGCTCTAACTGAACCCGAGCGAGGCATTGGGCTCTAACTGAACCCGAACGATTGCACTGCAGGCTACGCGTTACTGAACCCGAGCGATCGATCGATGGCTGTTAACTGAAGCCG
>NC_057802.1:597440266-597441289 GCF_018294505.1 Triticum aestivum
AGCGTGGTGTGGAGGGCTGGATGAACAGTAGACGGTGGAGGGGTGCCAGTGGAGGGGTGGTTGAACAGGACCCCGCGGTGTGGAGGGCTGGATGAACAGTAGACGGTGGAGGGGTGGTTGAACAGTAGCCGGTGGAGTAGCGCGCGGTGGGGGCTGGATGAACAGGAGCCCGTGGAGGCTGGAGGAGGTCGACGGTAGCCCGTGGAAGCTGGAGGAGGTCGACGGTGGAGATGAACAATATCCCGTGGAGTCCCGTTTTGCGGTACGCCACACCCCTTCCGATCAACAGGACCCCCGTTTCGACCGTAGCGCTCCAACACAAGTCTGTTTCCTCCGTTTTGCGGTACGCCACACCCCTCCCGATCAACAGGACCCCCGTTTCGACCGTAGGAGGTCCGTTTCGTCCGTTTTGCGGTACGCCAGACCCCTCCCGATGAACAGGATCCCATTTCGAACGTGGCCGGTCGAACACAAGGCCGTTTCCTCCGTTTTGCGGTACGCCAGGCCTCATTTCCATCGCCTGTTCCGTCCAAGCCCTCCCGATGAACACAACCACGCATTCTGTTCCGACCCAGCCGGTTGGCTCCCACGCGTTCCGTTGCCTCCCGATGAACACGACGCATTCCGTTGCCTCCCCATGAACACGACGCATTCTGGTGCCTCCCCATGAACACGACGACGACGCTGTTTCTCCGTTCCGACCCAGCCATGTACACGAGCCCTGGTCGTACGTATGCGCGAGTAGGCGTTCGAGACCCTGCCCGTATGTACGTACGTGGTCGTATTTTCTTTCTTGCACCCTGGCCGCTGTACGTACGTGTACATGCTACGTGCGCGCCTCTACTACGACACGTACGCGCCTCTACTACGACACGTGCGCGCCTCTACATCGACCAGTATATATGTACGTACACGTTCGCGACCAGAATGACAACGCTACGTACGCTTCGACCAGGTGGGTCCCGACTGTCAGGCACTTCCTTGCCTGCGAAGATGTAGCTGGTGGGTCCCAGCAGTCAGGGG
>NC_057802.1:597441690-597468814 GCF_018294505.1 Triticum aestivum
CGGACGCACTTCCTTGCGTGCGAAGATGTAGCTGGTGGGTCCCAGCAGTCAGGGGGAAACGTTTTTTTCACGAAATACGGTGGCCCGTCCGGTGGGTCCCCGCTGTCAGGTGGAGGAATAATTATTTTGCGCGTAATAAGGAGGCACTTCCTTGCTGCGGCCGTGGACCCAGCTGTCAGCCTCTCCACGTACAGTCCACGTCTGATGGAAGCCATTCCTTGACCACGTTGACCACGCCGCGCCGAGAGCACCAGGGTGGTGGACGACAGCGAGGCCTTGGAAGGGCACGACGCGGAGCCGAGGAAGACGTGGCAGTGGATGCCCACGCGTAGAGGAGTATGAGGGTTCACTCGTTCGGCTGCGGTGTGAGGCTGCCGTCGCCGCAGAATAACAGGGGGTGTGGGTGCGTAGAGGGATGGCCTGGCCAGCGGTGGGAGTAGTGGGGGGCGGTGACGCCTCCGCGGCATCACAGCCGGCCACGGGCGGCAGGAGCAGGCGACACGACCGGTGCTGCTTTGGGCGGCTGGAGCAAGAAGACCAGAGGTTGAAGAAGCACTACGGCCGTTGGATGGACATCGTACAGTCACTGGAGCTAGAATCATTCATATATTGACTAAAGTTGACAAAGGCCTCCCACCAAGGTGGGTCCCAGCTAGCAGGGGGGTATTCATTTTTTTGTGCGTAATAAGGAGGCACTTCCGGTGGGTCCGAGCTGACAGCGGGGGGAACGTTTTTTTTGCGAAATATGGTGGCCCTTCCTGTGGGTCCCAGCAGTCAGGGGGAAACGTTTTTTTTCGCGAAATACTGGTGGCCTGTCCGGTGGGTCCCTGCTGTCAGGTGGAGGAATAATTATTTTCCGCGTAATAAGGAGGCACTTCCTTGCGGCTGCCGTGGACCCAGCTGTCAGCCTCTCCACGTACAGTACTCTTCCGATGGAAGTCGGTCGTTGACCACATTGACCACGCCGCGCCGGGAGCACCACGGCGGTGGACGACGGCGAGGCCTAGGAAGGGGACGACACGGAGCCGGGGAAGACGCGGCAGTGGAAGCCCGCACGGAGAGGAGTACGAGGGTTCACCGGTTCGGCTGCGGTGTGAGGCTGCCGTCGCCGCAGAATAACAGGGGCTCTGGGTGAGTAGAGGGATGCCCTGGCCAGCGGTGGGAGTCGTAGGGGGCGCTGAGGCCTGCGCGGCAGGACAGCCGGCCACGGGAGGCGGGAGTAGGCGGTCCCGCCGGCGCTGCTTTGGCGGCTGGAGCAAGAAGATCAGAGATTGAAGAAACACGACGGCCGTTGGATTGACATCCAACGGTTACGTCTGCTAGAATCGTTTGTTGACATATATAATAACTAAAAAAATCTTGCATACGCGTCAACTAAACAGGCCCACAAGTCAAACCACTCCCTCTTTTTTTTAATAATTTATATATAGCTCATGGCAACTTCTTATGCAATTTATTGCAGTCGTTTTTTTGGTTGGCCAGGGCCAATTTGGCATATTTCTATGGGTTCGAAACTATTTTTAATACCGAAATGTCGAGCCAGATTTAAAGTACTTTGAAGATATATTTAAATTAGGTTAATGCCCAGTGAAATAGGAATCTGAAAATATGAAAAAAAAATCAGAAATTATAAAGTAATTGCCAATTTGTCATCTGTTTTTATATTTACAACCCATTTCATATTACTTTGCAGGCGTCTTGAAAGAGTTGCAGCCCATCAGGGCGTAGAAAAATAAGTGGGCCTGGATTGGGTATTCTTCAGAAAAAATAAACTGGGCTCATTTTCACAAAGAAAAAAATAGCTGGGCTGGTCACATGGTGAACATAAAATATAAGCCTGGGCTAGACGGGCCACAGCCCAGTTCAAACCCTGCTTCGTCTCAACAATACCAAACAAAAAAAATACTGCTCGAGTAGCTACGTCCCAGGTGTCAGCCGATCTTGTGCTGTTCTCTTGTCTATTGACTATATACGCTCACAATGTCGTGGGTCCCAGATGTCAGGAAAACACTAGGAGGAAGCATTTTATTTTTCCATACGCTGAAGTGGTGGGCCCCTACTGTCATCCTCTCCACGTACTTCTGCCGATTCCTGTTGTTTGTTGACCATGTTGACAACGCGAGAGGGCGGTGCCGCGGCGAGCGCACCAAAGCGCGCAGAGGACGTCGGCGTTAACGATTTAGGAGACGGTGGGGCGGCGATGCGTGCGCTGAGGCGCAACCAGCCGTGGGAGGCGGAAGCAGGTGGCCCCGCCGGCGCTGGTTTGGTTTTGGCGGCTGGAGGAAGACGGGACTGAAGAAACACGACAGACTATAAAAGCAGCAGGAGTACTTAACAACCTTAACTGAAACCAGCAGGGGCACTTAACAACCAAAGTTGAAAGCAGTATGAGTACTTATACAGGTTCAACCGTACAAAGCACGCCTTGAACAGTGCTACTTTGCCTACAGTTAACCAAGGGTGAGGTCGGCAAGCCCCAGGACAAGGCCCAGGCGCCACCCCGCGCATCCACAACCTTCTGAAAGCGGCTTCATCTCGCAACGTGGTCAATAAACAGGATATTCGCTTTAGAGCCATGGAAAAGCATGAACATAATCTTCTGTCCTATTCTCCAAGATGGATGGGCCTTCATTATTTGAGACCACCCATGAATAAGTATCTTTTCACCTCCAAGGGGAATTGAGTAGGTCGACATAAACATCATGTTGTGACCAAGCACAAGTCTGACCCGACCATGGTCAGGCATCTGTATAGGAACAATAGAACTCGACAGTTCCTGTTTCAAGAAGATCACAGCTGTAAAACTGTGTATAAGCAATAGTTTATGAACAACATATATAACAGAAAACAGCTCGTACCATAAGTTTCTCGACACAGTTGGACCTGCTCCACGAGTGCAGCAGTGGCACACATATCCCACGTGGCCTTCCACCATTGAAACGCCCCACAAGGACCTCAAGATGATCAATAAAGTGTAGGAACTTGTGGATGTCGATCCAGTCAACTTCAGTGCCATTAGTAATAGCCGAGTTATTACAGAGTAACAAACGAGCAGACTGCTTAACTCTGAAAAAACCTACACGTGCCACCAATTATAAGAAAATATTAGTTAGAAGTAGCATCTTCGTGAGAGATTCGTTGCTACTTCTAAAGTTAAATTGTCATTAGTTAGACAGAATAGGTGGATTAAGTAATCGAGGCAACAAGCAAGAACCAGATACAATACTAACATGGATGAACAATTGGAACAACGTCGGGGTGGAAGATCGCAGTGAAGATGAGACCAGGTTCTGCTATTTCCATCAACATTCGTGCGCCAACTTTCAGTCCGTAACACTTGAGAAAGTTTATCCAAGTTCGGCCATAAAAAAGCAGCGATCTTCTTGGTTCATGAACCCAACTCGGAACTTATATCCATGGCTTGTCTTCACTGTGACCATTAAACTAGTGTATTCAGTTATGGCAAGGCCGAGCATCTTGAGTACATGTGTTGTGGCAGAGCAAATAATACACTGCAGGAAAAATAATATGAGAACACAGCATGTTAAAAAACCCCACCCTCCTGGATAGAAAAGAGGATTGTAGGAACATACTGTGCGCGTTTCAAAATGCTGTGTTAGGATGAGAAGGAACAAGTGTGGCGTCTCGCCGAGGGCGCAGAAACCTGTAGGGTCCTCGCACTTTGGGCACTGCAAATGAAACACACTAGATTCAGTAGGCAGAAAAATGCATCAACGGCGGCGGCTGCCATCCTAGGATTACCTGCGACCAAGGGACTTGGATTTATCAAGGATGGATGAAGAATTCGTACCTGGTTCTCCATGAGAAAACCCTATGCAATCGCCGAGAAGGGGTTTTCTCTGAACAAGCAGACGAGGGAGAAGGGGATTCAGGCCCAGTGAAATATTGCCGCTTCGTCCATCCAGCTTACTGCTAAAGCTGGAAAGGGGGGTTGTGATTTGACGGCTCATTGGGCATTACTGCGGCGCTACGACCGGGGTGTGTCTACCGTGAAGTTGTGCACTCTAATTTGTACATATGGCACGTGGACCCCGTTGCCGGTTGCCCCACATATCAGCGAAAGGAAGTAGAAAGACAGGAGTAACTAGTTACACATAAATATATTTTTTGACAGAGAGATACTCCCTCTGTAAAGAAATATACAAATCTTTTATATCACAGGCTCACCTTGCCGAGAAATATACTCCCTGTGCAACGCATGGGCATTATGGGGGTTCAGCTTTTTTTATGGGGGTTCAGCTGAGAATATAATACTCAGATAGGCTCACGGTTCTGGACCTTGGGCCGCAGGCCGACCCTGCATGTTTGGGGGCCCATGTGTTCTACCTCAACGCTTTTCATATTGCAAGCGATCGGTATGGCGCTGGTTTTAGATGCTGTCGCAAGGCGAATACACAAAATTGAATAAAGCACGGCAGCTGTTGGAATGAAATCAAACGACAGTTCCTAACCAGCAATCAGAGTTGCAATTCTATCAACGATATACCATGTGATAAATAATACTGTCGTACTACTTATACACACAGGACACTTGTTTCACCATGCCAGATTATTACATCAAAATCTCTCGGAGGATAGATCAGTTCGGCAGTTGCGTGCTGCTACTGAAGAATTTCAAAGTTGATTTGGACCAGCTCTCGTTGCCGAGAAAGTTCGATTTTGACATCATCCCCTACCGCAAGATATGATTTAGATTTGAACCTTGACCATCCTTTAGCATCAATCATCATGCAACCATCCTTTGTACTTACGGTATATTGAGCAGGTTCATTCACACCAAGGCTGCGCATGGTAAGAGAAACTTGGTCGCGGTCGCCCGGATTGTTGAACGACTCCCTCGTTACTCTAGGAATTCTCTGTTTGCAAACAAGAAGACATACCCAAACAGTTAGATCAACTCAGTGAATCATGTGAAACAACATGGAAAGAAAAAAGAACGAAGCACTTGGGCGGCCAATGCTTACCAAGAAGGTGGACATGTCGGTTTTTGTAAGGACTTTGGTATATGAAGTGCGAACTGCAGCCCAGTCTGTTACCGGTGCAACTACACGGGCCGGAGTAGATGCAAGTGCAAGTGTTGGTGCAGGTGCCGAAGCCGCCGCTGCTGCCGGAGATGGTGCTCCTTGTAGAGCTGGTGCCGGTGTCGGAGCAGGTGCCGGTGTCGATGCCCGATCCTCCGGTAGATCAGACTGATCCGCTGACGCGGTCGGTGCCCAATCCTGAACTGGATCAGACTGAGCTGCTGTCGCTGTCAGTGCTAGAGCAACTGCCGGTGCTCGATCTGTGCGAGACAGCGGCGATCGTGTCTGGTCTGCTATGATCAGCTTTCTAACTTGACTAGGATCCGTGACCGTGATCCAGTTTTTTCTTCATTTCTTTTAAACGCGAGAAGGACTAATTTTGGCGTTTTTGTTGAACCAAACTGCAGTTCATCATAGGGATTCAGCTTGTACTCAGACAACAGACTGATCAAATTTTTTCCAGTAATATAAGTGATGGACAGTGCCTTCGTTACAGACACGACATAAGAAGTGAAACTTGCAAAATAAGCCATCGTAGAGCAAACCAAACGGTTTATTCTGTGATGAATGTCACATGGCAAAACCTGCATCGTAAAATTGCAGGAAAAGAAAGAAAACATGGCATTAAATCAATAAGATTTAGACAGTAAATCAATAAGATTTACTTGATGTGACACGAGTGAATCCTTACCAGGAAATCACTATGTTGAAGTACTAAACAGAAGATTGATCGTCCAACTACGCGTGGCATGCAGGGGCCCCGCCTACTCCCACAAGCAGGACAGTCCAAAGGTCGTGACAAATCGTATGGACCGAACATCCATGGGACTGGAAATCCTGGTGGGTGCGATAAACCCTGCAATGCATACAGATATTGGAGTGTAACCATAATTGATAAACCGTCCTCACAAAAAATATGATCTGGATACTTCAAAATATACAAACTGAATTGAGTGGACAGACATTAACATAGACCGTTCACACACCAAAAGCGGCAGTACTAATAAAAAATACAGGGTTCACAAACACAAATCAAGTACTGAACAATAGTACTTACTACAGACAAGCAAAGTTGCACTAACTAAACTCTGCAGACTATTTCTTGCCACCGACCTACGGGATGAACCCCGCATAACTGACTAGGCCATGGACTACGTGTGAGATGTCTACATGCACCATCACCATCTTGTCAACCTTGGAGAACCTAACAGAGTGGTCTTTCCACTCATAAACATGATGATGAAGATAGGCCGCATCAGATTTGTTGGGAAGCTTTACAAGAACCACACCCTTCGTAATCGAAGGCACAGCCAGGAAATTGTTGTGGTCAAGTACAACCTCGAGAACACGCCTGACAACAATGCTACAGGAAAACACTAGTTCAGGATGTTGGGAATCGTAGCATAATTTAAAATTTTCCTACGCTCACCAAGATGCATCTATGGAGTATACTAGCAACGAGGGGAAAGGAGTGCATCTACATACCCTTGTAGATCGCGAGCGGAAGCGTTCCAATGAACGTGGATGACGGAGTCGTACTCGCCATGATCCAAATCACCGATGACCGAGTGCCGAACGGATGGCACCTCCGCGTTCAACACACGTACGGTGCAGCGACGTCTCCTCCTTCTTGATCCAGCAAGGGGGAAGGAGAGGTTGATGGAGATCCAGCAGCACGACGGCGTGGTGGTGGATGTAGCGGGTCTCCGGCAGGGCTACGCCGAGCTTCTGCGAGACGGAGAGGTGTAACAGGGGAGGGGGGAGGCGCCCAAGGCTGTTGTGTGCTGCCCTCCCTCCCCCCCTTTATATAGTCCCCTGGGGGGGTGCGCCAGCCCTGGGAGATTGGATCTCCAAGGGGGGGCGGCGGCCAAGGGGGGGGGGAAGGGGTGCCTTGCCACCCAAGGCAAGGGGGAAGCTCCCCCCCTAGGGTTCCCAACCCTAGGCGCATGGGGGGAGGCCCAAGGGGGGCGCCCCAGCCCACTAAGGGCTGGTTCCCTTCCACTTTCAGCCCACGGGGCCCTCCGGGATAGGTGGCCCCACCCGGTGGACCCCCGGGACCCTTCCGGTGGTCCCGGTACAATACCGGTAACCCCCAAAACTTTCCCGGTGGCCGAAACTTGACTTCCTATATATAATTCTTCACCTCCGGACCATTCCGGAACCTCTCGTGACGTCCGGGATCTCATCCGGGACTCTGAACAACTTTCGGGTTTCCGCATACATATATCTCTACAACCCTAGCATCACCGGACCTTAAGTGTGTAGACCCTACGGGTTCGGGAGACATGCAGACATGACCGAGACGCCTCTCCGGTCAATAACCAACAGCGGGATCTGGATACCCATGTTGGCTCCCAGATGCTCCACGATGATCTCATCGGATGAACCACGGTGTCGAGGATTCAATCAGTCCCGTATACAATTCCCTTTGTCAATCGGTATGTTACTTGCCCGAGATTCGATCGTCGGTATCCCAATACCTTGTTCAATCTCGTTACCGGCAAGTCTCTTTACTCATACCGCAATGCATGATCCCGTGACTAACGCCTTAGTCACATTGAGCTCATTATGATGATGCATTACCGAGTGGGCCCGGAGATACCTCTCCGTCACACGGAGTGACAAATCCCAGTCTCGATCCGTGCCAACCCAACAGACACTTTCGGAGATACCCGTAATGCACCTTTATAGTCACCCAGTTACGTTGTGACGTTTGGCACACCCAAAGCACTCCTACGGTATACGGGAGTTGCACGATCTCATGGTCTAAGGAAAAGATACTTGACATTGGAAAAGCTCTAGCAAACGAAACTACACGATCTTTTATGCTATGCTTAGGATTGGGTCTTGTCCATCACATCATTCTCCTATTGATGTGATCCCGTTATCAATGACATCCAATGTCCATAGTCAGGAAACCATGACTATCTGTTGATCAACGAGCTAGTCAACTAGAGGCTTACTAGGGACACGTTGTGGTCTATGTATTCACACATGTATTACGATTTCCGGACAATACAATTATAGCATGAATAATAGACAATTACCATGAACAAAGAAATATAATAATAACCATTTATTATTGCCTCTAGGGCATATTTCCAACAGTCTCCCACTTGCACTAGAGTCAATAATCTAGTTACATTGTGATGAATCGAACACCCATTGCGTCCTTATTTTGATCATGTTTTGCCCTAGGGAGAGGTTTAGTCAACGGATCTGCTACATTCAGGTCCGTGTGTACTTTACAAATATCTATGTCTCCATTTTGAACACTTTCACGAATGGAGTTGAAGCGACGCTTGATATGCCTGGTCTTCCTGTGAAACCTGGGCTCCTTCGCAAGGGCAATAGCTCCAGTGTTGTCACAGAAGAGAGTCATTGGGCCCGACGCATTGGGAATCACCCCTAGGTCGGTAATGAACTCCTTCATCCAGACTGCTTCCTGTGCTGCCTCCGAGGCTGCCATGTACTCCGCTTCACATGTAGATCCCGCCACGACGCTTTGCTTGCAACTGCACCAGCTTACTGCTCCTCCATTCAAAATATACACGTATCCGGTCTGTGACTTCGACTCATCCAGATTTGTGTCGAAGCTAGCGTCGACCTAACCCTTTACGACGAGCTCTTCATCACCTCCATAAACGAGAAACATATCCTTAGTACTCTTCAGGTACTTCAGGATATTCTTGACCGCTGTCCAGCGTTCCTTGCCGGGATTACTTTGGTACCTTCCTACCAAACTTACGGCAAGGTTTACATCAGGTCTGGTACACAGCATGGCATACATAATAGACCCTATAGCCGAGGCATAGGGGATGACACTCATCTCTTCTATATCTTCTGCCGTGGTCGGGCATTGAGCCGTTTTCAACTGCACACCTTGCAATACAGGCAAGAACCCCTTCTTGGATTGATCCATATTGAACTTCTTCAATATCTTGTCAAGGTATGTACTCTGTGAAAGACCAATGAGGCGTCTTGATCTATCTCTATAGATCTTGATGCCTAATATATAAGCAGCTTCTCCAAGGTCCTTCATTGAAAAACACTTATTCAAATAGGCCTTAATACTTTCCAAGAATTCTATATCATTTCCCATCAATAATATGTCATCCACATATAATAAGAGAAATGCTACAGAGCTCCCACTCACTTTCTTGTAAACACAGGCTTCTCCATAAGTCTGTGTAAACCCAAACGCTTTGATCATCTCATCAAAGCGAATGTTCCAACTCCGAGATGCTTGCACCAGCCCATAGATTGAGCGCTGGAGCTTGCATACTTTGTTAGCATTCTTAGGATCGACAAAACCTTCCGGCTGCATCATATACAACTCTTCCTTAAGGAAGCCGTTAAGGAATGTCGTTTTGACGTCCATCTGCCATATCTCATAATCATAGTATGCGGCAATTGCTAACATGATTCGGACGGACTTCAGCTTCGCTACGGGTGAGAAAGTCTCATCGTAGTCAACCCCTTGAACTTGTCGATAACCCTTAGCGACAAGTCGAGCCTTATAGATGGTCACATTACCATCCGCGTCTGTCTTCTTCTTAAAGATCCATTTGTTTTCTATGGCTCGCCGATCATCGGGCAAGTCAATCAAAGTCCATACTTCGTTTTCATACATGGATCCTATCTCGGATTTCATGGCTTCTAGCCATTTGTCGGAATCCGGGCCCGCCATCGCTTCTTCATAGTTCGAAGGTTCACCATTGTCTAACAACATGATTTCCAGGACAGGGTTGCCGTACCACTCTGGTGCGGAACGTGTCCTTGTGGACCTACGAAGTTCAGTAACTTGATCCGAAGCTTCATGATCATCATCATTAACTTCCTCCCCAGTCGGTGTAGGCACCACAGGAACATTTTCCCGCGCTGCGCTACTTTCCGGTTCGGAAGGGGTGACTATCACCTCATCAAGTTCCACTTTCCTCCCACTCAATTCTTTCGAGAGAAACTCCTTCTCCAGAAAGGACCCGTTCTTGGCAACGAAGATCTTGCCTTCGGATCTGAGGTAGAAGGTATACCCAATAGTTTCCTTAGGGTATCCTATGAAGACGCATTTTTCCGACTTGGGTTCGAGCTTTTCAGGTTGAAGTTTCTTGACATAAGCATCGCATCCCCAAACTTTTAGAAACGACAGCTTAGGTTTCTTCCCAAACCATAATTCATACGGTGTCGTCTCAACGGATTTAGACGGAGCCCTATTTAAAGTGAATGCGGCAGTCTCTAAAGTATAACCCCAAAATGAGAGCGGTAAATCGGTAAGAGACATCATAGATCGCACCATATCCAATAGAGTACGATTACGACGTTCGGACACACCATTTCTCTGAGGTGTTCCAGGTGGCGTGAGTTGTGAAACTATTCCACATTTCCTTAAGTGTGTACCAAATTCGTGACTTAAATATTCTCCACCACGATCTGATCGTAAGAATTTTATTTTTCTGTCATGTTGATTCTCAACTTCACTCTGAAATTCCTTGAACTTTTCAAAGGTTTCAGACTTGTGTTTCATTAGGTAGACATATCCATATCTACTTATATCATCAGTGAGAGTGAGAACATAACGATATCCTCCGCAAGCCTCAACACTCATTGGACCACACACATCGGTATGTATGATTTCCAATAAGTTGGTTGCTCGCTCCATTGTTCCAGAGAACGGAGTCTTGGTCATCTTACCCATGAGGCATGGTTCGCACGTGTCAAATGATTCGTAATTAAGAGACTCCAAAAGTCCATCTGCATGGAGCTTCTTCATGCGCTTGACACCAATGTGACCAAGGCGGCAGTGCCACAAGTATGTGGGACTATCGTTATCAACTTTACATCTTTTGGTATTCACACTATGAACATGTGTAACATCACGTTCGAGATTCATCAAAAATAAACCATTGACCAGCGGGGCATGACCATAAAACATATCTCTCAAATAAATAGAACAACCATTATTCTCGGATTTAAATGAGTAGCCATCTCGAATTAAACGAGATCCAGACACAATGTTCATGCTCAAAGCTGGCACTAAATAACAATTATTGAGGTTTAAAACTAATCCCGTGGGTAGATGCAGAGGTAGTGTGCCGATGGCGATCACATCGACCTTGGAACCATTCCCGACACGCATCGTCACCTCGTCCTTCGCCAGTCTCCGTTTATTCCGTAGTTCCTGTTTTGAGTTACAAATATGAGCAACCGCATCGGTATCAAATACCCAGGAGCTACTACGAGTACTGGTAAGGTACACATCAATTACTTGTATATCACATATACCTTCGGTGTTGCCGGCCTTCTTCTTGTCCGCCAAATATTTGGGGCAGTTCCGCTTCCAGTGACCACTTCCCTTGCAATAAAAGCACTCAGTCTCGGGCTTGGGTCCATTCTTCGACTTCTTCCCAGTAACTGGCTTACCGGGCGCGGCAACTCCCTTGCCGTCCTTCTTGAAGTTCTTCTTACCCTTGCCCTTCTTGAACTTAGTGGTTTTATTCACCATCAACACTTGATGTTCTTTTCTGATCTCCACCTCCGCTGATTTCAGCATTGAATATACCTCAGGAATGGTCTTTTCCATCCCCTGCATATTAAAGTTCATCACAAAGCTCTTGTAGCTTGGTGGAAGCGACTGGAGGATTCTGTCAATGACCGCGTCATCCGGGAGATTAACTCCCAGCTGAGTCAAGCGGTTGTGCAACCCAGACATTCTGAGTATGTGCTCACTAACAGAACTGTTCTCCTCCATTTTACAGCTGAAGAACTTGTCGGAGACATCATATCTCTCGACCCGGGCATGAGCTTGGAAAACCAATTTCAGCTCCTCGAACATCTCGTATGCTCCATGTTTCTCAAAACGCTTTTGGAGACCCGGTTCTAGGCTGTAAAGCATGCCGCACTGAACGAGGGAGTAATCATCAGCACGTGATTGCCAAGCGTTCATAACGTCTTGGTTCTCAGGGATTGGTGCATCACCTAGCGGTGCTTCTAAGACATAATCTTTCTTGGCTACTATGAGGATGAGCCTCAGGTTCCGGACCCAGTCCGTATAATTGCTGCCATCATCTTTCAGCTTGGTTTTCTCTAGGAACGTGTTGAAATTGAGGACAACGTTGGCCATTTGATCTACAAGACATAGTGTAAAGATTTTAGACTAAGTTCGTGATAATTAAGTTCATCTAATCAAATTATTTAATGAACTCCCACTCAGATAGACATCCCTCTAGTCATCTAAGTGAAACATGACCCGAGTTCAACTAGGCCGTGTCCGATCATCACGTGAGACGGACTAGTCAAGATCGGTGAACATCTCCATGTTGATCGTATCTTCTATACGACTCATGCTCGACCTTTCGGTCCTCCGTGTTCCGAGGCCATGTCTGTACATGCTAGGCTCGTCAAGTCAACCTAAGTGTATTGCGTGTGTTCCGAGGCCATGTCTGTACATGCTAGGCTCGTCAACACCCGTTGTATTCGAACGTTAGAATCTATCACACCCGATCATCACGTGGTGCTTCGAAACAACGAACCTTCGCAACGGTGCACAGTTAGGGTGAACACTTTCTTGAAATTATTATAAGGGATCATCCTACTTGCTACCGTCGTTCTAAGCAAATAAGATGCAAAAACATGATAAACATCACATGCAATCAAATAGTGACATGATATGGCCAATATCATTATGCTCCTTTGATCTCCATCTTCGGGGCACCATGATCATCTTTGTCACCGGCATGACACCATGATCTCCATCATTGTGTCTCCATGAAGTCGTCACGCCAACGATTACTTCTACTTCTATGGCTAACGCGTTTAGCAACAAAGTAAAGTAATTTACATGGCGTTATTCAATGACACGCAGGTCATGCAAAATAATAAAGACAACTCCTATGGCTCCTGCCGGTTGTCATACTCATCGACATGCAAGTCGTGATTCCTATTACAAGAATATGATCAATCTCATACATCACATATATCATTCATCACATCTTCTGGCCATATCACATCACATAACACATGCTGCAAAAACAAGTTAGACGTCCTCTAATTGTTGTTGCAAGTTTTTACGTGGTTTGTAGGTTTCTAGCAAGAACGTTTCATACCTACGTATGACCACAACGTGATTTGCCAATTTCTATTTACCCTTCATAAGTACCCTTTTCATCGAATCTGTTCCGACTAAAGTAGGAGAGACAGACACCCGCTAGCCACCTTATGCAATTAGTGCATGTCAGTCGGTGGAACCTGTCTCACATAAGCGTACGTGTAAGGTCGGTCCAGGCCGCTTCATCCTACAATGCCGCCGAAACAAGAAACGACTAGTAGCGGCAAGAAGAATTGGCAAACTCAACGCCCACAACTGCTTTGTGTTCTACTCGTGCATAGTAACTACGCATAGGCCTGGCTCATGATGCCACTGTTGGGAATCGTAGCATAATTTAAAATTTTCCTACGCTCACCAAGATGCATCTATGGAGTATACTAGCAACGAGGGGAAAGGAGTGCATCTACATACCCTTGTAGATCGCGAGCGGAAGCGTTCCAATGAACGTGGATGACGGAGTCGTACTCGCCGTGATCCAAATCACCGATGACCGAGTGCCGAACGGACGGCACCTCCGCGTTCAACACACGTACGGTGCAGCGACGTCTCCTCCTTCTTGATCCAGCAAGGGGGAAGGAGAGGTTGATGGAGATCCAGCAGCACGACGGCGTGGTGGTGGATGTAGCGGGTCTCCGGCAGGGCTACGCCGAGCTTCTGCGAGACGGAGAGGTGTAACAGGGGAGGAGGGAGGCGCCCAAGGCTGTTGTGTGCTTCCCTCCCTCCCCCCCTTTATATAGTCCCCTGGGGGGTGCGCCAGCCCTGGGAGATTGGATCTCCAAGGGGGGGCGGCGGCCAAGGGGGGGGAAGGGGTGCCTTGCCCCCCAAGGCAAGGGGGAAGCTCCCCCCCCCCCCCTAGGGTTCCCAACCCTAGGCGCATGGGGGGAGGCCCAAGGGGGGCGCCCCAGCCCACTAAGGGCTGGTTCCCTTCCACTTTCAGCCCACGGGGCCCTCCGGGATAGGTGGCCCCACCCGGTGGACCCCCGGGACCCTTCCGGTGGTCCCGGTACAATATCGGTAACCCCCAAAACTTTCCCGGTGGCCGAAACTTGACTTCCTATATATAATTCTTCACCTCCGGACCATTCCGGAACCTCTCGTGACGTCCGGGATCTCATCCGGGACTCCGAACAACTTTCGGGTTTCCGCATACATATATCTCTACAACCCTAGCGTCACCAGACCTTAAGTGTGTAGACCCTACGAGTTCGGGAGACATGCAGACATGACCAAGACGCCTCTCCGGTCAATAACCAACAGCAGGATCTGGATACCCATGTTGGCTCCCACATGCTCCACGATGATCTCATCGGATGAACCACGGTGTTGAGGATTCAATCAATCCCGTATACAATTCCCTTTGTCAATCGGTATGTTACTTGCCCGAGATTCGATCGTCGGTATCCCAATACCTTGTTCAATCTCGTTACCGGCAAGTCTCTTTACTCGTACCGCAATGCATGATCCCGTGACTAACGCCTTAGTCACATTGAGCTCATTATGATGATGCATTACCGAGTGGGCCCAGAGATACCTCTCCGTCACACGGAGTGACAAATCCCAGTCTCGATCCGTGCCAACCCAACAGACACTTTCGGAGATACCCGTAATGCACCTTTATAGTCACCCAGTTACGTTGTGACGTTTGGCACACCCAAAGCACTCCTATGGTATCCGGGAGTTGCACGATCTCGTGGTCTAAGGAAAAGATACTTGACATTGGAAAAGCTCTAGCAAACGAAACTACACGATCTTTTATGCTATGCTTAGGATTGGGTCTTGTCCATCACATCATTCTCCTAATGATGTGATCCCGTTATCAATGACATCCAATGTCCATAGTCAGGAAACCATGACTATCTGTTGATCAACGAGCTAGTCAACTAGAGGCTTACTAGGGACACGTTGTGGTCTATGTATTCACACATGTATTACGATTTCCGGACAATACAGTTATAGCATGAATAATAGTCAATTACCATGAACAAAGAAATATAATAATAACCATTTATTATTGCCTCTAGGGCATATTTCCAACACAGGACACGTGGCGACAAGGACACAGCAGCTGGATAGTTCAGTAGTAGAACTCATCATCAGGTCTTCCAGTTCACATGGCATGACTTTGAGAACTTCATCTCCACCGCGGACCTGGTTCTAATTCAAACAGAAACCATATTTTATTACTACCTCCGTTCAGAAATATAAGATGATTTTTGATATTATACTCCATATATGACTACATATACGCACAGAAATGAGTGAACAAAGACACTAGAACATGTCTTCAAAGGCATGAGAGCAGAGGAATTACATGCAATATCCATAACACAAGTTACTAAGGCAAATATACCCTCTTAAAAGGTAGCATTGATGTTCATAAAGTACTCCCTCCGTCCCAAAATTCTTGTCTTAGATTTGTCTAGATACGGATGTATCAAGTCACATTTTAGTATTAGATACATCCGTATCTAGACAAATCTAAGACAAGAAATTTGGGACAGAGGGAGTAGTTGAAAGTAATCTATAAGAAATTAGTGTCAACCTCTCGCATGTTTTGGTCAAAAGAGGAATTTAGAACCGTCATTTGGCACACTAAAATCACATGCAAGATCACCCAGAAAGTTGTACTACCAGTACCAGTACTGCGTGTTAGATGAAAAAACACGATCAAGATCGAGAAAAATATCGTCAACAAGAGGCATTACCTGGACTTGCTTAATGAGGGATCCCGGAGAGGGGGGCTTGGACAGGGCGATGGCTTTGAGCTTGTCTGCGGTAGTCTCGGTGGGGTGCTTGCGCTTCTTCGTACCATGAGCCTCGACGGTTTTGGCCAGAGCCATAGACATCATGTCGGCCGGTGCTTCGGCGTCCATCCAAGAGAGGAAGCTGAGAGAGAAGAGTGAAAGGAGGAACGAGATGAGGGGGAAGCGAAGCGAGTGGGGGTTTTTCTTCAAGAGAGGAAGCTGAGAGAGAAGAGTGAAATGATGGTTGCTTCGTCCGTCCAACTTACTGCTGGAAAGGAGGGGGTTTTGTGATTTGACGGCTCATTGGACATTACTGCGGCGGTTCGATCGGGGTAGTCTACCGTCACTCTACTACGGAGTAATTTAGTGCATGGCTGGTGGACCCAGGTGCTGGCTGTCCCACACGTCGGCGAAAGTGAGTAATTTAGTGCATGGCTGGAGGAGGATCCGCATGGTAGAGCATGTCCACTGTTTTTCTGAAGAAAAAAATGATTACAGCAAGCGTTTCCACTCTTACAACGGAGGAGTGCGAAACACGGCAGCCACTTGAACATACACAGTGCTCCTACTACTAGGCATGTGCAGTGGTTCATACGTCAGTACTACACAATCTTGTTGCTAGTGTAGTAAGATATGAGGATAACAAATGATGTTGTGCGCATGTCAACTACGCGTATATGTAACATAGTACCGCTTTTTCGACTGTCCGGTCGAGAATGAACGGTGAGATCACAACAGAACTAGGTCCACAGTGCATGGAGAGTACGGTGCTACAGTACTCCACGAAACATGAACCATATGAAGCATGAATAGTGTTAGGCAGGGTGTATGAAGGGTGCACGGGATGGGAGCAAAAGTTCCCTTCTTGACCCACTTTTGGGTGTTTGGCAGAGTGCATGAAGGGTGCATGAGTCCACACTAGTAGGTTGACAAAAATACACGAAGAGGAAACAACTATATTGAGATGAGAATGCAACCAAACACACCCACACGCTTTGTGCTACAGTGACTGATCTGGACCGTCTGAGTTTGATCCAACGGTCATGTTGCGCCGAGATATGGACATGCCCATGCAGAGGGCGCCTAAACACCACCGAAGTCCCTCTGCTTCTCGAGGCGCACGACGTTGGTGATGCAGGGTGCAACCGCCCGCAGAGCCCGCTCCCGGTCGACGGGAGCCAGCTCGTCAAAGATGGAGTCCAATGGCACGAATGGATTCCGGTGACAGAGCCCTGAAAGGATTCGCCCGGCAACGGCGACGGCAGCCCGCAACCCGTCCTTGTCCAGCTCAGCCCCCACCATCGCGCGGAGACGGCTCAGCTCCTCGGAGATATAGGTGAAGAAGGAGACCAGGTCAGAAAGTCGCAGCTCGTTGAAGTCGACCGGGTGGTCGAACGGGTTTAGCCCGACGGCCGGCATCGTCGCGCTGGCACGACGGTAGGCATCGCGCAGCCGCAACACGTGCGTGGCAACTTGGTTCACCAAGTGGCTGAGGCGATCCTGGACCTCGTCACGATCGGCCCGCTCGCGCTCCAGCTGGCTCCCCTGACGGCCTATCGTATCTCCCGCTTTCTGCAGCAACGCCGCCGACGCCTCGAGCATCTTTGTGGTGGACGCCTGCCGCTTTTGAAGCTCCGTGAACTCCCGCACATAACGGAGGAGCATGGCACTCCTCTCCTCCTTGAGCTCACGGAGCTCCACGTACTTGGCCCTGAGCTCCGCATCCTTGACATGGAGCTCCTGTGTCAGGCGCCTCACCTCGGACTACATGATCTGCTGCGCCGGCATGGCACCAGGTAGAAGCAATGGGGAGAGGAAGCAAAGGGGGCGAAACGGCTGAAAGGCAATGCAATCTACGGGAAGGCGGAGGGAGCGGGGAATCTTTTGGTTTTCACCACGGTAAAACACCAGTCGACGACTTCTCACATCAGGGAGCAGTGGGTTTTTACAGGCGGAGTCATCGTGACTAATTGCTGCCGCGCCTGCTCCCGTCAATCAAAAAATTAAAAATCCTGCCGCACCCAAACACCAGAGCAACGCTGCGGTGGATATTTAAATTTACCAGCCGGCAAGTAGATAAAAAAAGTGGTGAAAAAACAAATGTGGCGGTGGCCTAGCTAATCGGTCGAACTAGCCCAACTAGCTAGCCACCGTGCTTCATTGATGTACTCGGCGAGAAAGGTGGTCTTTCGTGATTTGACGACTCATTTACTTGCTTCGGCGCTACGACCGAGGAGGACCCCGAAAACGCGCGGTAGGGCGTCCCACGTCAGGATGAATATATGCGTGCACCACCCGGGAGGACCCCGAAACTGCGCGGTAGGGTGTGCCACGTCTCGGCACGGAGGAAAAATGTGCGTGTAAAAATATACTGTATCAGACGTAGTACCCATGGTTCGACCTCGGGACCCAGCCAGTCGGTCGAAAACACCCCACTAGCCACACAGCTTCATCATGCAAACGTGGCACGGAGGATAGATGTGGTTAGCTCCGTCTCGACCAGCCACAACGTCTCTTGTTCTAGGCGATTCTTCTATTTTCCAAGCTTTTATTTTAGTTGTAATAACACCACGGCAAGCTAGCGCCGCTCTTCGTGTGTGCCCGTGCAAAGGTTAGACGATGGAGAGAAGAGAGATTGAGATCGCAGACCTGGGACCCACCAGTAAGTGAGACAACGGTCATGCACGTGTTGACGAGGCACTCCCTCTACTCTACTCAACGCAAGTACTGTATAAAATCAAGTTATGGGACAAAGCCAACAACATTCGTTTTTTCAAGCTATCGACTTACGCTTTGTAGTCCAGGTTGCCAGTTCGAATCTCATCTTTCAGATTTGTTAGTTTTAGGTCCAAATTGATTAATGACAAGTGGGACCCCCGTGTGTTGTTCCGATATTTCAGTGTAGGATGGTTTTTTTGAACAAACACTTTGCGCGGTTAGACAAGTATCGGCACGAGTTACACGTATTTTGCAAGTTTATGAACAAAAATGACAGCGGCATAGAATATCACATCCACCCCGCAGCTTAGATACTATGGTGATACGAGTTTTTACACCGTTGGAAGTGAGATCCAATGGCTTGGGAGTAGTCTTTGTAAGTATGTGCAATTTCCAAACTCTCCAAAGGTTTTTTTGCAAATAAAACATTCAGGCCTCGTGTGTGCTACTGCATCTTTGATCCAACGGCTCCCCGGTGCTCATATTAGGTGCTCCCCGTAGCTTAATTACCCGCTACGGTGATATGAGCATCTAGGTCGTATGATCAGTGATCAGATGGCACATGCGTAGTACTTGTACTTTCTGCGCATTTCCCAAACTCTATCAGTCATATATTGCAAAAACATTCAAACCTCCTACTGTGGGCTGTTAGATATCAGTGAACTCGTATCACCTTAGAATCTATGGTGCGGGAGCACCTCATACTCTCCCGTGCGAGAAAACATAAGGTGCTATCGCAGCTTGGATGCTATGGTGATACGAGCTTGGAGGTCGTTTGATCTGAGATCCAATGGCATCTGAGCAGTCTTTGTGCTTGTAAGCAGTGGCCGAACTCTTTGGGGGCTTTTCTGCAAAAAAACCATTCGAACCACCGAGGAGGTGCTGGGTCACAAATCCAACGCCTCCGAAGAGCTTGTATCACCAAAGCATCTAAGGTGTGGTAGCACATGATATTCTTACATACAGGAGAATATGATGTCCTCCTTCATCTTAGATGCTATGATGATACGAGCTTCGAGGTCGTTGGATATGGGATCAAAGGGCATCTAAGTAGTTTTTGTACAAATTGTGTGCAATTCTCAAACTCATCAAGGTTTCCTGCAAAAATATTAAGACACATCATGTGATCTACTATATTTCAGATCTACAAGCTCCAAGCAACTCGTATCGGCATATAGCATCTAAGGTATGGGGGCACATGATATTCTCCCGGGGAGGAGGGGTGGGGTGCACAACCAATCGGTGGTTGGGAGGGTGGGGACAAATATAATCTAAACAACCCTAAACAGAGCTCCACAATTTTATCTAAGGTCGAGGGGTTGACCCCCGACAATCATAGCTCCGCCTAAACACAACATTTGCATGTACTGTAGTACTAGATTTAATATTCATGTTTCAGCTTCATGTTCATTTTAAATATTGAACTGAGGACCATGGATGTCTTACATTTTACTCCCTTCGTTCCTAAATATTGGTCTTTTTAGAGGCTTCAAATGGACTGGCACGTACGGATGTATATAGACATATTTTAGAGCATAGATTCACTCATTTTGCTCCGTATGTAGTCACTTGTTAAACTCTCTAAAAGACTAATATTTAGGAATAGAAGGAGTATTTTTGAATTCGTGTCATACATGCATGGTTTGGAAAAATAGATGCACTATACTTATTGGATTGTTGTTGTGTTCGTGCGTGTGTGTCTCTGTGTGTGTGTGTGTGTGGTCATATGCTTGATACATACAAAGTTTTCTCACCTCCATATTGTTCATCTTTTAAATTTGAATTTGCATTGGAAAACTTACTAGGGATACCATGAAATGTGAAATCCACGTTGAGATCACTATATCACAAACTCACTCTAATTCAACAACTCGTCATAAATCAATTACCACGTTGAGATTAGTATTTGCAAGGAAAATACGGGTATTGTAATACACATAGATTCGTTCGGCAATTTAAAAGGTTCCTTTCTTATTCTCGAATGGTAGGACCCAACGGCGTACCAGCCAGACCTTGGCTCGTGTTGATCCTAAAAAAACCGGGCTCGTGTCCTTCGGTGGCGTGCGTGGTACGCACATTAGGCAACCCCAACCAGTCGAGCCTCAGCGTTTCAAGTCGAAATATCTGGCGGCCAGAATTCCAGCCCTAGGAAATTCCCCTCATGTCCCCGGTCCATAATGACTACCGATGGACAACGGAGGGATGCTTTAGTAACTAGACAACGTTACCTACCGTGCCGAGCACGGTTCAATTCTCTCGGTCGCCGCTCGTCAAGGTCACCTGTCAACTGCATTGCCTAGTACTACTACTACTACACCAGGATGAGCACAGAATTGAGCCCGTTTGTTCGTGCCTAGTACTTGAGTTAATATATCAGGCAATGCACTGGTATGGAGGGATTATCCTTTTACTCTGCATATATAACTTGTCTGAAGTCTAACTAAGCAAAATGTTTGACCAAATCCTTTCTTAAGAAATACAACTGGACAGATGTACGGCTTGAAAATTTATTGCATGATGCAGGTTATGATATTGTTTCGAATCCTGGATCTTAAATTTCAGAAAATCCAAAAGTGAGTATAAATTCTTGAAACTAAGCATGGTCACATGATATGGCACAAATATTACTTTGTAAGTTTTTTCTTCAATTTGAGACAAGCTGCTTATGACAAGTTGCACAAATGAAGAGCCAAGGTATTTTGGAACAAAGACCTGTCACGTTAAGGCGAACGCTTTCACTATTGAAACCGTGGGCGTTTACGTGCCGCCACGAGTCCCCGCTTCTCATCAGCAGGTGCCGTCCAAGCAAGCGTGTGAGTCGACGGGAGGCGTCCGAGCAGACCGCTGCGCCGGCTGTCAGGGAGGCGTGCAAGCAGACCGCTGTGCAGGCTCACCGGGAGGCGAGCCCTTTGACCAGGCTCCGCCGCCCCCCGTCGTCCCAACTGCTCCCACTTTTAATGTCGCCGGCGCCGCAGTTTAAAATCAACCCCGCACTACCCGGTATCGCTACAATCCTCTCTCTTCCTCTCCGATTCTCCTGTCGTCTACCTCCAACTAGGCTGATCTAAACGTATGCCATGCCGCATCACGATGTTCTGCCCTTAGTGTTCCAGTTTCCTGAGGAAGACACCCAGCCGGAGTCTCAAGAAAATAAGGTGCTTTGGGACGAGCTTGAACTGGCCTTGCGGGAAGACGCCGCGCCTGTCCCCGCTCGCGTTCCGGCTCCCATCGCCCCGACTGCGCCAGCGCCCATCCCGTGGCATTGATGGGCTGGGAGCCGCACATTGTCGCTGAGCTTGATCCCACAGGGTTCCACGAGGTCCCCGCCGACTTTCACGTGCCCGTGCACCTGCCAGCGCATGCGCCTGCGCGTGCACTAACGCGCACGCCCGTGCCGGTGCCCGTGCACCTGCCAGCGCATGCGCCTGTGCGTGCACTGACGTGCGCGCCCGTGCCGGTGCCCGTGCACATGAATGTCTTTGTCGTGCTGTTGACAGCGCCTGTCCCCGCACGGGTGCCAGTGCCCCCCTCAGCGGCATGGATGGCCGCCGTTGACCGCTTCCTTGCACCAACGCCAGTCGCCTCCTCCCGCCAGTTGACTCGCTCCGAGGTCCAGAACATTTTGGCCTTCCTTGAAGATAGGCCAACGTCCAGGAGTACGCCAACAACGGCGCAAGACGCCGCCGTCGCCGTCGGTCAGTGGCCCGACGACACACAAAGCACGGCAGAGGAGCCGCTTCCCACCGCGAGACGCCCCCGCCGCGGCCGCGTAATCTAAATTTGCCATGAAAAACGTTCGGATTGCCATGCTTAAAATCTGAACGTTTATCATTTCCGTTTATTTTATATCGATCGTCGTATAATTTAAAGTCGGAGTCAGACTGAACGAAATGTATGGTTTGATCAATTGAATGTTCTGCTAGAGCCGTATCAAATTAAATATAAAACGTCATCAAGCCACATGTATTCCTTGTCATCCAACGACCTAGACTGCTTCAATGTCGAGCGCTCAACACGTTTAGCGTGCAGTTAATTTCATGCCAAAAATAGTGCTAATCACATGACAACATGCAAATAATATCCTAGTAGTTAATATCCGCATGCACTTAATATACTTCCAACTTAACGTGCATTCCACGTACACACTGACTGGTACTGCTAGTACGTGAAACTGGTGCCGTGACTTGTGAACGCGTCCAGATATGGTCAACGGCAACATCGCCCGCGAGTTCTTCCTGTTTGCCCGTGCGTCTAAACGCAAAAGGGGAGGAGAGAGAGAGAGCACACATGGAACCCACCAGTAAGTGAAGGCGAATAGTACTAAAAATAATATTACATGTTATCCATTAATTAGGCTGTGGTAATATAAAAACATGATGTGAACAAAGGGGGTACGACAAACATTGCTATTCTACGTATGTTGCCTATTGACGTGCGGCTTGAAGGCCCGGTCGCATGTTCGATCCTCGTCCTTTATTTTTTAATTTGTATATGGGTCCAAATTTGTTTCATGACATGTGGGCCCCTCGGTGTGTAGTTTGTAGCACTTTAATTTGTGGGTCGAAATTTGTTCCATTCCAAGTGGACTATCGGTGTGTAGTTTTGTAGCTTATTTATAATAATTAAAGAGAACAACATAGTTTTTTCAATAATACCATGGTGCGACGTTGAAGGCGAGAAAGGACGTGCGAGAGAGCGATGACCGAGCTAGAGGGAAATCAACTAGGGGAGTTGCGTGGGTTGCAACGGTGTTTGGAGTAGTTGTGGGCCGAATGCTACGAAAATATAATCTAAACCGACCGGAATAAATGCCTACACAAATTAATCCAAGGTTGGAGTGCCCCTCGCAATGTAAATAGCTCCGGCTTTGCGAGGGATGGAGAGGTAGTAGCTTCAACGCGTGGAAGATACGGTGTGAGAAAGCGAGGTCAATCGAGAGACATATAGATAGAGAGACAAAGTGAGTGTGGTCCGACATTCATTGAACAATTATATATGCTCTGGAGAGATATTGTCCGATTGAGCTTTTTGGCAAGGGTGAGGGCTGTAAGATAGAGCTTGAGAGATGATCCAGTCACAGACGTGTAGATATATTTTGTGCGTGGGAGGAAGCAAGGTCAACCGATCACATAGGGTCGCCGTGCGATCGAAAGAGTGAGACGGGTTGGAGAGAGTGACCTAGATAGACGATGTGCGTGAGAGACTATACAATGTGAATAGGTCAAATTGGGCTCAAACATGGTGATATATCCTTTTTTTTCGAGAAAGAGCGAGGTCAATCGAGACATACGGAGAGAGAGAGAGAGAGAGAGAGAGAGAGAAAGAGAGAGAGAGAGAGAGATTGAGTGAGCGTGGCCCACCATGAGGTCGAAAGAGTGGCGGCGGCTTGGATGGACTGACCTAGATAGACAATCTGCGTGGGAGAGTATAGAGTGTGTCGATCGAGGCCCGAACAGGGAGATATATCATTTGTGTGTGAAAGAAAACGAGGTTAAACGAGACTCAGATAAAGAGAGCGAGATTGAGCGAGTGTGGCCCGCCGTGTGGAAGAAAGAGTGAGACAGTCTCGAGGGAGCGACCTAGATATACAACGTGCGTGCGTGCGCACAAGAGGTTGGGGGTCTAGATAGGCAATGCATGTATTTAGCGCGAGAGGGTGAGAGGGAGAGGCGGGGAGAGAGAGAGAGCTCGGCATGGGGTGCAATGGCGGGTGTGTGAGGTAAATACATTTGGTAACAGAGTGGAAAAAGATTTCAAGCCGGGGGAGGGGAGAGAGAGAGAGCTCGGCATTTGTTATTCATTGTCATTACTGCATATGTTTCTGCTGACAGAAGACACAAGATTTCATTCTTTTAAATAGGGGAGGAGCAAACTGGATTGTGATGACGAGCAAGGGTTGGTTGCACTTTTCAAGCACTCGTTGATGAAGTATCGTTCCTACCTGACGCAAGTGCACTTCGATGGCAAGCCTCTGAACGAAATTTCTGTTAAGTCTCCGGTGCTACATTTATCCGACGGTGACTGGAATAATCTTATTACACATTGGTCTCGGCTGCAACGTAAGGTACTGTCTATGATATCACATCACAATTTAAACTACATTTCTGCATTTGCCTTAATGTCTCACTTGTACGAAAACTGTTAGCAGAAGAACATTCGTTCTCAAGGGACCATAGAATCTCGCAACTATACTGCACACTGCATTGCTCTTGTGAGTACCTCTTGCCCTGTATGACCATACTTACTTTCATAGCTGTTTGATTATGTAGCATCACTGCACATGTTAGCCTCGTAATCGTCCATTTGGTGGACATTATAAGATCCGTATGGACTCTTACATAAATTTAGAATCAACCCAATACTTTTGAAGAGGTTTAGCTCTCAAGTCCTCCTGTAAGGACTGAACGTGGTCTATCACTGTACTTACATTAACAGCTACTCCCTCCATCCCATAATATAAGAACGTTTTGTACAGTACACCAGTGTTCAAAACACTCTTGTATTATGGGAAGAGGGATTGATTCATTTTGTAGCATTCTGCATCTTATCTCCCTCGCCCACCATTTACTAAAAAAGATCATATCTATATTTAATCTTACCAACAAGTAGAATACACAGACAATGCTAGTGCAGAAGTGTAGCCCATTGCTCTTGTGAGTACATTTTGTCCTGTAACGCTTGTACTTCCAGGGATTGGTAGTTGATTATGTAGCATCAATCTGCATCTTATCTTCATTATCCTCTATCCCTTCCAGTATTATCATATATATAATTACTCTCAACAAAATGTAGAGTACAGGCAATGCTTATGAAGAAGATTCTGTGCTGAAATTCTTGAGTTATCCTTCCCTTGACATGGAGAAGGGCATTATAAAGCCGGTGTTAACTGTTAATGTAAGTCGGTCCTTCTAAAGCCTTTATCCTCAACTGCTGTTTAATTTGCTCATACTCCCTATCGTTTACTGCTGTTTAGTTTGCTGTTTCTACCAAAATGCATATTCGTAAGAACCGTAAGTTCTAAGTTTTACTTGTAAAACCAAATTCCTTATTCATACCATGCACATTACTTAATACTCCCTATATGTATGCTTATTTTTGTGGATCTATAATCCAGTGTGTGGTGAAGCAGCCCACGTTTGCACCTTGTCATCTCCTGTTTTATCTTACTGATGTGGCTGATGATATGAACAACATGCCATGCACATTATCCAAAATAGATACAATGATTTCTTTGCCCTTCATCTATGCTTGTTATGTTGACATGGTAATCCAGTAGTGTGGTGAAGCTCCCCGCATTATGAATAATGCCAAATTATACTATTGATATTTTGAACTTACTCTTTATTTTCTAATTTGAAATTGGATAGAATTGACAGAACAGTTATCATCTTTGTTTATACACGTGCAAAACCTGTCATCTCTCTGCTTTGTTTCAGGGTGATATGCCTGATGGCATGCACAAGTCTGCTGAAGGCTGTGAGACAAACCCAACATATATTGCAGCAAAGAAGGCAAAACATCTTGAAGATAGCGAGACAACCCCAAAGTCTTGTCTTGATGCAGTGTTCAAGTTACTTGAGACTAACAGTTAGACAAGCTCACAGAATTCGTTGTCTGAATCAGTTCGACTTCTTCAGTCCCAAGTTCTAGCAGAAAGGCATTCTGCAACTCAACTTCGACTTGTAGTCCTATCTCTAAGAAAGATTGCGGAGAACACCAATGAGAACCTCATCGCTAAACAGATACACCTGGAAGCTATGACCGACATGCTAGGCCAGTCTCACAGCCTTGCTCAGTAGCTTGCGCAGCAGTTCCCCCGCAAGGCTAACCTTTCTTGAACTGTCTTGGAAGTGGTCTCGGTTCAGTATTATTTTTTTACGCTGCAATGGTGCCCAGTTTTTGTAATCTGCTTCTTCGTTGCGCTTTATGACCACTGGTGTCACGACCGGTTTTTCAACATAATTATTGAGAGACCAATCCTTTTGACGGACCAGTGAAGAAGAATTCCTTCTCACTGGTAGACAATATCTTGGTCACAGAAGAAAAATACCAGGAGTACTGAATATAATACAAGGCTGAGCGGAGACTGCTCAACGGTTTATTACATGCACGCCGATAAAGCATAACGGCGGGTAGGGTGGCATGACTACTAACTCACGATAGCAACCGTGGTGGAAATATCACAGCGGAGCGGGTGATATGACTCCTGAAAACTACAGCTCTTCGAGCGACGGAGTGAGGCTCGAGGAGACTTATTGCGGGTGGCGGAAGCGTATACAATACAAGTGACCGATATCCAGGATCGCACGGGACTGACTGGGACTCCTCTAGGCGTCGGACGTGCTATCAAACTCTTCATCCAAGAGATCGCCTTCGTCAACATCTGGCCAAATCAACAAGCCAGGTGAGTACTATGAAAGTACTCGCAAGACAGTTCGGACATAAGATATAACAAATGTAAACATGAAGCATATGAACAGATTAACCAATGCGTTCAGACATAGAAGTAATAAATG
>NC_057802.1:597560304-597575274 GCF_018294505.1 Triticum aestivum
GAGAGAGAGGAAGCCATCTAGCTACTAACTACGGACCCGTAGGTCTACAATGAACTACTCACGCATCATCGGAGAGGCACCAATGAGGATGATGAACCCCTCCGTGATGGTGTCTAGATTGGATCTGTGGTTTCTGGAACTTGCGGCGGCTGGAATTGTGTTTCGTCGACTCCCCTAGGGTTTTTGGAATATTGGGGTATTTATAGAGGAAAGAGGCGGTGCAGGAGGCCACCAAGGTGGGCACGACCCACCAGGGCACGCCTGGGCCCCCAGGCGCGCCCAGGTGGCTTATGCCCCCCTCGGGGCACCCCTCTAGTACTTCTTTGGCCCATCTTGTGTCTTCTGGCCCAGAAAATTCTCCAAAAAGTTTTGTTGCGTTTGGACTCCGTTTGGTATTGATTTTCTGCAAAATAAAAAACAAGCAAAAAACAGCAACTGGCCCTGGGCACTATGTCAATAGGTTAGTCCCAAAAAATGATATGAAGTTGCTACAAAATGATTGTAAAAAATCCAAGAATGATAATATAATAGCATGGAACAATCAAAAATTATAGATACGTTGGAGACGTATCATTATGACAGCACAACGGTCGTCCGGCAACAATGCCGCACCACTCTGGGTCAACAGTGGTCTGTGGGATCTACAATAGTTCAATATAGCAGATACAGTGCTCAAATCCCAAATCAAATCGGTGAAAACAAAGCTCAAATCGAAGAAAAACCTAACCCTAACCCTAATTCACAGAGAAATGATACTCACGTAAGTTTAGTCCGCGTGCGAGTTGAAGAGGGTGGACACAGAGTCATCGCTGCTAGTTTCGGCGTCGTTCCAGGAGACCATGGTTGCGGCGGCCGTCGGCGAGAAATGGGCAGCGGATGCGCTGGCGCACGCATTGGAGGTAGAGACCTAGGCAAGAGAGAGGGGAATGGACGAACGGGTTGGGCTGGATCGGCTCGTTAGGTTTTGTGCGACGCCGTCTAACGGCACGTCACGGACGCCGTCTCCCCCTGTCCACGTGGCGCCTGACAGCAGGCCAAAGTGGTCAATTTTCCACTCAGACGCGTCAAACCGTTCCATCAACATTATTTGAAAACTGTCAGGTGTTTTTTTTGAAGAAAAAAAACGAAACGTGGTGGTTTTCTGTTTTAGGGTCCCCAAATTTGGTGAGTATTTGCAATTTACTTGGAGCAGCATCATGAGGGGCGGGGCACAAGATGAGCGATTCTACTGGCCTTGCGCGGCTCTCGGATGGACCCTCCAGTGCGCGCGTGAGATCATACATGGCAGCAAAAATCGAGGCCTCCTCATCAAATTGAATCCACTCTTAAAGGGCATCAAGGTCGCTCACAACCAGGATCGAAGACGAGAGGGTTCGTTTCAACGAGCTCGAGATTTAAATCCAACTTCACATTTGGCATTGACTGAGTATATTATTTTGGATCAAAGCATATTATTTTGCCGCAAAAATGCTAAATATTTCCGCTCAATTATTTGCCAACGATCGGCCAGGGCGCGGGCGCCAATATTTTGGCTCGCCAACGTTGGCGTGGGCAATATCCAAACAGACTCATTGCGCCTGGAGCAACCGTTTTCCATTTGCTCTTCGATCGGTCAAGATATTTAGCCCAGGTACTGAAGAATAAATAATCTTGGAAGGACCCGGTTTCATCAGTCTCAAAAGGAATCAGCCTTCCAACTACTGTGAGATTGCTACTCCAAATGTTTATAAAGATCTAACAAACTCAGCATAGCTTCAACGCGATCTCAATTTCATGGAACATAGCATCAGACATTCAATATCCATGAAAAAAACAGCAGCAACAACAACCAAACTCTCTCTGACTGATACAAGTAACGACAACAAAATTTACAAAGGTCATTTGCGCTCCTTGTCTGTCTACTTGCCAGCCATCTCTCCATCCAAAAAGGCACCTCGACTTAGACTAACAGGAGGAGCAACCTGTCTATACTCCTTGCAAAACGCCTATAGAAAAACACAGAGGAAACCAGGATCAGTACTATGTCAAAGCAAATATCACTTGGAACCTAGAAACGCAGGCAACCATCAAATAAAATAGACATACCCCTCCACCATTAAAGAAAAAAAAAAGATTAGCAACTACTACAGATTCAGTACCACACAAGCAAAAGAAACCATAAAAAAGGAGATGCCATCACAAGAAGCAATATCAAATACTACAGAAGGCACCAAACCCACATCCCCAACCTGGCCTTGCAGTTAGAAGGCGAGACAGGTGTACTCTACAGCACATTATGTCAAAAACAGAACACGAATGAGATTACTGCCACAAGAAGCATACAACACATTATATCAAAATCGTGTTAATATTCAGCCTTGCAGAAAATTGTTCCTAGGTATTGAAATTACTGCCACAAGAAGCATACAACAAAAAGCATAAGCATAACCGACCTCGCTTTCACACCACAAAGGCGAAAACATTCTTCATTGCCTTCTTCTAGAAGGCTTCCCCTGCACATCAGACAACATCAGCAATATGAACTTCTAAGCAGTACTTATTCAACCATAGACAGCAAACCCTACCTGCGAGCAACCTACGTAGGGCAAGACACAACTCTGGCTGCTCCTTCTGGACAGCCACATCCACCGACATTCGCTTGTCTTTATCATCTTTAATGTCCTTCTAGAAGAAGAATCAGATGAAAACATCTTGTTAATCACTTTGTTTTTTGACCGTGCTACGGCGGGCTTACGCCAGCCTGAACCATTTTCATTATAGATAAGATTGAGATACAACACGACGGTTACAACAGATATCACCCGACACATAGGAGAAGGAACCAGGAACAACAGAATAGAAGATAGACAGAATAGAAGGAACCAGGAACAAACATCTTGTTAATTACTTTGTTTCAATCAATTAATGTACTCAGGTTTTATTGCTCACCTCTATTTTGTCCTGGTGAGTGTAAGCTCCGCTCATACACTGTACATTGTGAATTGGATCTTGTCCATTGCAATGATACTGTTTTAGAACTTCTGGACCTGGATTAACTCCCTTGTGTTTATCTCTTACCGCAACTTCTTCACGGTAGTCGTTCATGGCCTTTACGAGTCCAAAATGCTTACTGTCCCATGGTAGTGGCCACGCGTGGTTCTTCACCCTTGTAACAAAGTCATTATCGTTCAGCGCTTTAGGGATCTCATGAATATAGAACATTGTCCGCCTTCGGGTGTCCCAGAAAAACATATCATCCAGGGTATCCTTTTTTATACTCGGAAGACAGTTACTATACAAAAGAAAAACAGGTCAGTGAAAAGAAAAATACATCAGAATCCCAAGGATGCGATTTAGGACGTACGTGCTTGTTAATGCCATCAATTTTGATGCCAGATGGTCAATTATGGAGCACGAGGCAGTATTATCCCTGAACTTTGCTGCAGTTGAAATAGTATGAAGAATATTACCAAGCCCAACCCAGTCCATCAACTGTGCAGCCTCCAATTCGATATCTGAAATTGCAACATCCCAATCTATGAATATTGATATAGAGAACAAAGACTATATAGATGATGTTGCAAAAAAAAACACAGCAACTAATGACATAGCTTAATAAATGAAAAATTTCTTAAATGTGGGAGATAGATAAAAGGGGTGATACATGATTCTCTTGTACACAAGACTGGAAATATCAGCGTATGGCATACATGATTCTCTACAACTTCTATCAGAATGCTGTCTTTGTGCTAATGCTCTTATGATACATATTCAGTTCTGTATGCCTTTCTCCTATGCTGTAAGCTTCTGTGTTTTCTTTTGTAATAACTTGTCATCTAGAGTTTGACTATTCAAACATAATAACATACAGAAGTACCATGCCCCTCCTTTTGACCTTTTTCTGGGATCTTGTAACGCACGTTGATCTAATTTTTTAATGATCTATTGTAGGTATATCTTTGCACACTGCACATTCTGCAATTCTTGAGCTAACAGATTGGAGTAGTGTTTTCTATTCCCTTATCTACACACAGTTCCGAAAGTACCGGTTGGTACTCTAGACAAGAATTTGAGCCAAGATACTCTTCTTTACTATCCGAGAGGCCCTGTGGCAAAGTCCTCTCCTTCTCTATGTATCTTTAGTCACATACAACATGGGGAGTGTGGGAAGTTTATGGACAAATTGTGGTGGCTATACTGTTAATATTCATCTGGCCATGGACATTCGATGTTGGGTTTGGGTGCATATAACTCATCTCGCCATATGGGGCTCTATAGGTGCAACGTTTTTGTGTGTGATGTTAATAGATTCTGCAACTATATTGCCTAACAGAGGGTAAGTTCTCACTGATTTGCTCCAATAATCCCTCTAACAGTATTTCTGCAGGATGAAGATTGAAAAATCACAAGTGCTATCCGACAATTATTATTCATAATATTCTTTTAGTGCACAAACATCTCATTCCATGACTTCCATTTTTATATTTCGTATTATTCTACAAATAGCATTGTGTGATAAGTTCTCACACCTGTCGGTATGCACAAGTTGGCAAAAGGTATTCTGGTTGTAAAAGAGGCTGAAAAATACGATGAAGCGGCAGTTGCAAAGAACCAGCTGTACAGATATGCATGATAAAATAGTAGAATTTACAACCAAGGAAGGATTACTGACAAATGTACCTCTGTTTTGAAAATTAACCAACTTCACTACAATAGCACCACCAACTCTTGAATGGTATATATTATGTATTGTAAGATTGCCATGATAGACTCCATTTATTCTGAGCTCTTCAATAGCCTCTACAATTTGTCTGCAATGGTATTTTAAGTTTTTAAGTTACATACTAATAATAAAAGTACACACATGTTTGAAAAAAAATCAATTAAATTTACCTTATAACATCTCTAAGAGACTGTGATGGGACGGCATTACTGCGCCTCTCGGTCAGAACCAAGCGGACTAAAAAACAAGTGAGAGGTCCATCATGAGGCTCCACAACAACAGCAATATTTTTCTGCTTCAAGACAGGCAGTTGCAATTCTTGTACAGCTTCAACTCGTAAAATATACCGATGCCTCAGATTCATAATAGATATCTTAGGCAAATTTTCTGACTCTTTTAGATGCAAACAGACTAGAGGCCTAGCCATTGGTGATAACTGAGCAGTTGCAGTGAGATCTGAAGGCTTATTGATTTGATAATGAGCAATGACATCACCATTACGTGATGGATTCAACTTAAACTTGTTTAACTCCCAAGGAATAAGTTTTTCATCCACAAGGGCTGGTTCCATCTGACAGAAAGAAATAGTGTGCATCAGCTAATGATGAAAGCAATGTAAACAAGAGTGATACAGTAGAACTTTCTAAGAAAAGAAGTGCAGAACCAAATATAGATTAACACAGATAATAAGGGTGATACAGTGAACTTTCTAAGAAAAGAAGTGCAGAACCCAATATAGATTAACATGAAAATAAGGGTGAAACAGGTGAAATGATTACAACCATCTTACTAGCCAAAATTGGAACATGGGGTATAGTTACAGCAATCAGCTCCATCACAAGATCAAGACCAAAATCATATAGTTAAGTAAGGTACACACAGCAACAAATAAACAAATTAGGATAGCCAGAAGAATTAAAAAGACCATCAGAGATGTTGCGCTCGCCTTTCTTGGAGGACTGGGTAATGAAGAATAGGATGAATCCAACCTTCCTCGCCCCAATGGTGGTCCCCAGCCCCTGCTACCACAAGGAGAATTAGGAAGAACACAGGAATATCATTCAGGAAGCGGAATGAAGAGATGAACTCCTTTGGAAGGTTTACAACGCAGAATGCCATTACCTACGAGCAGTAGTTGCCTACGTGGAGAAACTGATCTGGGAAGGGAGTGGAGAGGGCGGTGAGGAGGAGGGGTGGTGTTCTTCTCGGAGGATTCTTCTTTGGAGGAGGGGACCTGCTTCAAAAAGCAAGAACCAACACAATTAATGTGGTTGGCGATCTTACTACCCAAAATTGACACATGGAAACTGCTTGAATCACACGATCAATACAGTTAGCTGGAGGCAGACATGGAGGAGGACTTACAGACTTCGTTGCCGATGAGGGGCGCCCTCGGGTCACGCCGCAGTCAGGGCGGGGGGCAGGGACGTGGGCGGCGGAGGGGGGAAGGTCTATAGCGCATCGTCAGCGGCGGTGCCGCCGCCGAGATGGGGTAGAGAGGCAGGAAGAACCTCCTTGGAGATGGTGTCCTGCTTCCAAAGGCAGGAAGAACCGACCACAGTTAATGCGGAAAAATGATAAAGGAGAAGTTTCTGATAATAGAAGAACATAGCCTGACACAGTTAATGCGACTGAAAAATTTGCGGAAAAATGATAAAGGAGAACTTTCTGATAATAGAAGAACAAAGCCCAACAGAACGACACAGAAAACAATGGTGAAACAGGCAAACAAATTATCAGGCTATCTTGCAAATCAAACAGCAAAACACGGGTAGGCAAGAAAAAGTATGATTCGTGTATGAAGCATGTTCAAAATGTGAGACGATCAATCGACGTGAAAATGTATTGACTTCACAAAGCAACGCAACACGAGCTGATCCATCAACTAGTAAACAGCTCATTAATTTTCAGAAGCAGTAACACTTCACAGAATATCCCGATTCATTGCTGACAAACAACTGCAGAATTATAAAACTACTTCCAGCACAAGTAATCAACACATAAGTCATCATCATAGAGTTTATATCTAAGTACAAAAGCCAGGTCCTTCACCAATTATGTCGATCCTGATCGACTCAAAGCAAATTCCGGCCCCTCAGATATCACCTCTTGAGGTCACAGAAAGATACAAGCACAGGGATCCATATAGATAGTCAAGAGAGAAAGAAAGTTTTACCTTCAGGAACAAGACACGCCACGAGTTTTACCTTCAGGAACAAGATCCGCCATGGTCGTCGTCTCCGAGCGCATGAGCTTGTGTTTGAGCATGGTGCCGTCTCGGCACCCCTCGGTGAAGTACTGGATCGCATGTACCTCATGGACCCCCTAGCGGAAGTTGTGCAGCTCCGTCTACAGCGTGAGGTAGTCGCGGAGGGACTCGCCCTTCTCCTGGACATAAAGAGAGCTAGCTAGGGCGGCCGGGGCGCTTGTACATGCCGGTGAAGTTGCGCACGAACACCTCCTCGAAGTCGAGCCAGGCGTTGATGCTGTTGGCCGGCAGGCTGTTCAGCCACGCCCGGACCGAGCCAAGCAGCATTAGGGGTGTGTAGCGCACTGCCACGCGCTTCTTGCCGCCAGCAATGCCGACGTCCGTGGTGTAGTCGGTCAGCCAATCCTCCGGCTTGGTGAACCCGTTGTACTTGAGGGTGTCGCGAGCTAGCGTGAAACCCTTGGGAAAAGGTTCCTCACGGATGTGCGGCCCGAAGCAGGCCAGACCGATAGTACTTCCTCCTTTAGGGCGAGGGAGCGCCCCAACCGCTCGATGCGGTAGCAAGCATCATGCTCGTCATGGGGTGCGCGAGGCCCCAATCGGTCGGTGACCGCAGGGCACGCAACCGGCCCCACAAAGGCCGGCCGGTCCCGCCGCGCGGGCAGGGGTTGCCGGGCTGGCTAGTGGCGAGCCCCACCAGTCGGTGCGTCCACCCGGCTATTGACAGTCGCCTAGTCATGGTTGCGTCTACCCCGGCTGCCTTGCAGCAGGCTCCCATGGCTGCTGTCATGCAGGGAAGATGCCTATTGCGTGGGCCTAGGACCCTCGATCGGCTGCCGATTGTCCATCCAAGGCGAGGGGATTTCGAGCCAAAGGCAGACGGCTGGAGCGGATCCCATTGTGCATGCTGCTAGTCCGCAACAGCAATGAGGTCGTGGGCGCGCTACTGCTGCAGCCCTTCGCCCTCCAGGTCTTCCTAGTTTTGCCGCAGATGACAGGGGTGTTATATGTGGGCCGGTTCACACCTAGCATCTGGCCGAGGGCCCCGCCGCGACACTGCACCTCCCCGAGCCGGTTGCGCCCGTCGGCAGCCGAATTGAAGCCATGGGTGGTGGTGTACTCGCGCTGCACGGACTCCATACGGCGCTGCATGGCGGCAAGCTCCTTGGCCCCGTCGAGCAGGCCACGTGTGCCTCCTCGAGCTCGGTCGCGGCAGCAGCAGGGTCGACGTTGGGCACGATGGGAGTGTGCAGGTTCTGAACCACCGCGCGGAGAGGTTTCACACGGTTGGCGCGGGCCACGGTCGCTGCGCCTAGGTCCTTGCTGCAGTCAGTGTTGTGGCTGGAGCCGGTGGTCAACCCTCCACCCGAGTGCAGAGGTCCGTGACGTCGCCGGAGACGCCATAGCCGCCGGGGAGCGGCGGGTCGACGAAGGTGAGCACCCTGCTAGGGTACTCGTCGGGGACGAGAGCAACATAGACGCGGAGCTCGCCAAAGGGGATGATGGAGCCACTTGCGGGGGAGGCGGCGTCCACGAAGCGCACCACATCGTCGCCAGCACCGTCGAACGCACCGAGCCTGCTGACTAGGTCATGCGCGATGCGCTCGCCAGTGGGAGTGAAGGGTCTTGTCCGGAACGTGACTCCAACCGGTGTCGCGTCACGCCCCACGATGGGCGCCAACTGTCGTGGTGTTCTCACGGCAGATGCCATGGGATGGCTTATCGAGGGTGGTTGGGGCGATGAGTGTCGGTGGCGTTCGGATGCGAGATTAGGCACGAGCACTGCGAACACAGAGACGTACGCAGGTTCAAGGCCCTTCAAGTGAGGTAATACCCCTAGTCCTGCAAGGATCACTATGGAGATCACAAGGAATACATGGTTGCTCTTGGAGCTATTTGGGTGGAGGAAGGAGAGGGCTCTAGCTCTGTTCTTTGCCTCGTGCGTGTGTGTGGTGGTAAGAATGAGCCGACCCCCTCCTAGGGGGCTCCTAGGAGGTCTTATACTTGGGCCTCCCAGGTTACAAAATATCTAAGAGAGAGGGGCAGGCCTCGGCTGCCGGCGTCTCTGGCCACTGGTGGGGCCCACCGGCTGCGAGCTACTATTGGCCGCGTGGCCCGCCGACTGCTTATCACTGTGGCGCGTAGGCCGTGGCGTCACGGAGTGGTTGACGCGATGCGTCTACAGTGTCGAGCCGTCCGGGAGTTGGTCGCCTCGGTCAGTAGTACCGACGGTACTGTAGCCACGCTCTCCTCGACGTGGGGGTCGCCTCGCCCTGTTGCTGGGACGGATGGGTAGGACGGGCGCTGACCCAGCCGGCTGCGGACTGCGCCCAGCCGGCCATGAGGGCGCCCAGCCTGCCCGATGTTTTAAAATGTCGTCTTGTATCCCTGAGCCTACCCGGGGGTCATCCCCCGACAAGGTGCCTATTATTTAGTAGTTGAAGGCATTCAACTGTATGTGATATGAATGGGTAGCAGCTTGATGGTGGTGTGTCCAAGCAATATTGTTTGTGCGCGCATGCATTTGCAAATATGTACATGTAACTGGGGTACCGATTACCTTCAAAGAAATATGTCAGATATTAGAAAGAAAGAAATCTAGCTTACATAAGAGATGTACAGGTATGGGCATAGAAGAGTAAGACTAGTCATCAATGCAATGTATAGAGTTTACCGAACATTTACCACGTTGACAAGGTATAAGAGGGTATTGTGTTGTATCAAAGCTAAAACTTCATTGGCAACTCCAACATATGTGTGCAATTCTTAAAAATATCGAAAAGGCATAGCAGAAATACATAAATCATCAGTCTACCAAAATGGAGACAGATTCAGACACCACAGGTTAAGATGAGCTTACCGGGATATAAGTTAGAATCTATTTCTGTAAGAAGCTCATGGCGACTGGACAAATCACCAGCATCTTTTGGATTTCTTCTTGATCTTACAATATTTCTTGGGGAACCATATACAAATAGAAGAAAAAGAATCAGCCACAGTAAAAAAATTATTGAACCACTGTACTCCCTTCTTCAAATAGAACTCGTGAATTGGCAACCAATGTAGAAAAACATCCAGCACTCACAACTTAACTAGAGTTATAGACTTGTAGCATGTAAACAGCATTAACCATTAAAGCCAAACATGAGGAAAGGCAAACAACAGGTGTTCAATGCACAATTTGATGGGCATGCAGAAAATATTCAGGGATCACAAACAGATGACCAAATCAGACAGCATAAACAATACAGAAAATGGCGAACGCTGTCAACTTGGTAATGAAGATCATACCTTACCGAAACAAGGTCAGATTTCTTTTCTAGATTTGAAGATTGACCTTGCCAATAGGTGTGCAACCTTCCAGATGGATCGCGTGGATCTGTTCTGACCATTTGGCTCACAGGAACCTTTTGAGATTTTTCTCCTACAGCATGATATAATTATAGTAAAGATTATTCGCTGGAACCGGAGGTGGTGGTTTCACACGCCCTTTACTAGATAGCTCAATAGTAATACACAGTTAACTAATGTGCTGTAGCAGTATACTTAGAAAACATTTTAGCTTGAAATATGCATATGATATATGCTACGTACCAGTAGGGGTGCTGACCTCGGTACCCATATCCTTTAGTGTGTTAGCTTGAGTAAGCGCTAGAGGTTAGTGCCTGCAATGCACATGGAACAAGCATCACTGACGTGCGCACATGCACATAGTTTTTGTTTGCAAATTATATTTGTTTAAATTTGCATGCCATAAGTTTTTGGACTGTTTATTCCAGAGAATACGGGGGTAAGTAGCTTCCGCAAACAGGCACGTCTACAAATTAGCTACTAGCACTTCCATCAACTATTAAACTACAAGATGTGCTTGGCCAAATGTAGAAACCCAGATGGATTTTTGTAATATACTGCACTTTAAAGTTTAAACATTCAAAGAGCCAAAGATTATAACAATCTACACGGAAGGAGCAAATGTACACCATTGACCATAGACGTGCCATAGTATGAGTACAAGGTGAGACTTGACTCGAAATCTAGTCTTGACTATTTCACCAAGGATCATCTAGTGATGTCAATTTTCAAAGAGAGCAAGTTTTGAAAAAATGACAACACACGAATTTCAGCGTGACTTTCTGCAAGTGTTTGCGTATATTTGAAAATTGATGCACTATGCAACTGGTAGTAGCTTTGGAAGATATACTGTCTCCAAAGATAGAGAGAAGCAACCATATGATATTATGAACACTTAACAATTGATCTCTGGCAATTGCCGCCCCATATCAACTGTGATGAGACACAACAATAAAAGACCAACTATCTTTGGGTTTGTGTAAGTGTAAATTAAACAATTGAATAACCTGAGTTTGGAATATCCTTGTGTTATTACAGTTCATCAGTTTTTCCTCAATAGCATCTTTAAAAAAAAATCAATAATACACCATTGATTTAAGAGGCTAGCCTGCAAGACAAAAAGGAATCAGTGAAATCATTTGTGCTCTAATTGGAAATTTTCAGATATGCTTGAATATCAGGCACAAATTTTTGCCACAAAATACCGCCGTTTTGGTTGGATGTATATTGACATCCATGTGTTCTGGTGGAAGATTGATGGACAGTATATGAAGGGTTTGGATGCTTGAGGCAGTATTGCAGAGTACACAAATTCAGTAGCCCTTTTCAAAGAAGTGCAGTCTACAAGTCTATCTGAAGAGGAGATATGGACAGTTATGGGATAAAGCAAACTAGGCACAGCCATGATAATAGAGAAACTATACTTTACTAATTCACTGACAGAAACTACATAACAGTTCAATCACAGTGGATGCATCATTTAAAACATTGTTGGTATTACAAAATTATTCTTTAAAAGATATCCCCTTGTTCATCGAAAATATATGAACAAGATGCGGCCAGATTACTCTGATCAGAGTTACATAGCATCTGAAGTTCTGAACATGTGTATCTACATGGGCATCGCAGTACATTTTTTGTGCATATGAAATCAACAGAATTTACTTACGGAGGAAAAGGCTCTAAAAAATTACTAGTGCCTTTTAATTTGTATACCATTTATGAAAAGAATCATAGTAGTCTTTTTTGCCACATAATTTGCATTCGAGATGAAACCATCCATCTTGAATATTTCATCTACAGCATCTCATCTGAAACATGTATTACCATCAGATCACGAACAACCGAAGCCCCATAGACATTCCTAATAGCATCTAGCCTTGAAGACATGCTCCCACTGTGAACATCTGCTCTATTGGCTCGATGCTGTGACAGAGGAGGCAAATATCACCTTCTTAAAACTCACGAATTCACAAAAGACAGCTATATTTACCTTTCTGCAAGAGAAGTTCACATTGATATGATGGACCGTAAACCGACTGATGAAGTCCACTATCTTTGGATAGTCATCATTGGAGTTCTGCAGTGTTTTCCTACGAGCTACCATATTCTAGAATAAATTTTCAACCTGCATATTAAGATTTTTTTCTTGTAAAAATCGCAATGCATAGACAATAGAGCAAGTAATAGTACTATGCAAAGTTGCTAACTCACCATGACTTGAGTTCCTTTAACCGCAGAACAGGGCTTCGGGTCATTCTCCATTACTCCATCCCTATAAGAAACTCTGACAAGAAAACATGATAAAAACAATCATTAACAAACTACTCTAGAGTCAAGCAGAAAGATTTGAAGTTGCTCATGGACTGACCTGTAGCCATGCAATTGGCCTTCTGTTATTGTTGTCACGGTAACATGGCCAACATAAGTCAAACTGGCCAAAGCCTCCCTTCTGAACCCCATGGACTTTATTGTTTGTAGGTCCTCATATGCAGACAGCTTTGAGGTAGTATGTCTCTCACACAATATTGGCAAGTCTGAGGACTGTGAAAGGAAACCAAGTTAGCTCACAAAAGTAATGCTTGAGACAAATTCTGAACATGCCCAACTCTTCAAATACCCCACAGTCAATACTGTAATCATATAGTATCCTGCAGGCGCCTAGGCCAGCCCCCACAGTTCGGAGTATCATAGACAACTACATGCTGCCTAAAGGCAATCAGCACTAACAATCTCAAATGGCCTGTTAATATAGGTGTGCCCTCATTTGCCCATGGCATAGCAGCCCCTACGCAGTATTTTACTGCCTGAGTCAGAACAATCAGACAGATCCAGTGTAGAAAATCACCAAGACCAAAATTCCCAATCATTCGCCCCCACATGACCCTGTACGCACTAAGGATTAACAGCTCGCAATCAATAGCAATCACGATTAACACCAGGGGCGTGGACATTTGAAGGATTTTGGCGCACCAAGGGTTGAGGGGATGGGGAATTGGTTTCGGGGTTTAGGGTTCATTTAGGAAGCGAGCGGGCGAGCGTACCCGGATGCCGTGGCCGTCGTCGGAGACCTGGATGAGCTTGAGGCCGCCATCCTTGACGGTGACGGAGACGGTGTTGGCGCCGGCGTCGATGCTGTTCTCGACGAGCTCCTTCACCACCCACGACGGCCGCTGGATCACCTCCCCCGCGGCGATGCGGTTCACCACCGACTACTCCAGCCGCCGGATGCGGGGGCGGGGCCCCGCCCCCGCCCCGGCCGCGCGGCGCCGGGTCGTCGACCTCCATGCCCGCCGCGCCGCGCCGCGTGTGGGGACCAGGCCGAGGAGGTGGGGAATGGGGAATGGGGATTGGGGAGGAAGACGCCGCCGATTTTGGCATTCGCGCGCACGACCCTGATTATTGCTCGGTTTATTTCTTTTTTTCTCCATCCCTTTATATAAGGTGTATTTATTTTTCTGAAGTCAAAGAAGTGCATGATTGAGCGAGTTTTTAGAAAAAATATATCAACATCCACAATATAAAATTTATATCATTTTATCCTTCATAAAAAGTAGTTTCATATTTTATCTATTAGGTATTGCAAATGTTGTTATGTTATTCTATAGTCTTGGTCAAACATTCACAATGTTGACTTGCACGCAAATGAAATTTATATCATTTTATCCTTCATGAAAAGTAATAATCATCGATTCATTAAAACGGAGCCGAGCAATAATATGTTTGATGGAGATTATAGAACAAATAATATTGGAATGAATATAAGGTGCATCAGTTTTTATGCAAATCAAATATATATGTTTGATGGAGATTATAGAACAAAATATCAATGGCTGCAATACTACATAAATAAAATGTGGAAATAATTTTCATGATGGATCTGATACGAATTAATATAATTTTTCTAAAAACCATGATCAAACATGTACAATTTTGACTTCTGAAAAAACTAATACAACTTATATTTGAAAACAAAGCAAGTAGTTTTAGGTTGTGTTCATTTGTCAGGTACCTAAAAAAATGTCGCATCAGTCACTTTTTTTAGACTGCAAGATTTTTCATCCAAGAGCCCAAAACACGTCAGCACTATTCATCTTCTTCCTACCTTTTCTTCTTCCTCCTCACACACGCCCCCAGCCTATCCCGCCCCAAACACTGACCTCCACCACCCACGGCCGGCGGGCGCTACCGCGTGCCGCCTCGTCGCCCCGCCCTCCCCTCACCCGCTCTGCACCGTTGTTGCTGGCCACCACCCCAGCCATCCCTCTAAGCACCGCATCGGTGAACAATACCGGCAATCCCCGTGCCCCCGCGCACCCCTAAGATAGATAGTGAGGTTCTTCTTCCACGCGAACCTGCACCTCCACGTCCCTAAGAAAGAGAATGGGGCTTCTACTTCTCTGGACAAGTTGCTTCTTCTTCGACGAGGTCCGGCCTCCCCGTCTCGCGCTCAGGGAGAAGTTAAAAAAGTGACTGGTGCCAATAAAAACTTCAGGCGGCTGAGGTTCAAGAAAAACGATAGTTTTATGGTTTAGTTTCTTTCTTGTAACCATTGTTTGCAATTTATAAAACAACCATGAAAGCGTTCCTCAAAAAAAGATATCATTGGAAACATTTTCCAATATGAATAGAATGGTACACTTTTGATTATACCTTAATTTATGAGAAAGGTTATGTTCCGACTGACCAGGTAGAAACCAAGCCAGTC
>NC_057802.1:598194544-598205706 GCF_018294505.1 Triticum aestivum
GGCGTAAAGGACCCGCTGCATAGGAGCTGCACATCGAGCTCGAGCTGGAGCGCGAGGAAGGAGGGTCCGGCGGGTGGCCCCGCCGCCGCTCCCTTCCACTAGGTTCTAGTGCTTCCACCTGCCGGAAGGAAGGGTGGAAGGGATAGGACTGCCACAGCAGGAGACCGGAGCATGACGGTGTTAGCAAAGGGAGCAAGATAGGGGCGGCAGCCGCTGACATCACCATGGACCTCGACATCCTCGACTACCCCCTCTGCTTCAACCCATGCTCCCTCCCGTTTTCCAGATGCCCACTATGTGTGTGATACGTACTGATATACTTTTTCAAACCCTAAGAGCTACTCATGGATATAATCATTTCCTGTGCCATGGAGACGGATAGTGTCAGTGAATATGTAGAATATTTTTTGTGAAGCTCATGCTGCTTTGTTCATATACTATCCGATGATTTTCATCTCGTGTCTAGTTTAATTTTGTTCGCGGGCTACAAAATGTTCCTGTGGTTATCGAGTTGGAATTCAGTAATTGATGCTAAAGTGGAGCTCGTGATTCACACCTTGTATTGTCAAGGTAAAGGTCCAAGAGAAATATTACCTTGTCTTCGACGAGACACAGCTAGAGCAGAACCGCACGCTAGAAGACTACGACATCGAGTGCGGGTCCACGCCCAGCCTCCAGGAGATGATGCAGATCTACGTGACTGAGCCGCTGATTGGTAGGACCATCACCCTCGAGGTCGACAACCACGAGACCATTGGCAATGTCGAGGGCAAGATCTAGTACATGGAGGGCTTTCCCAAGGCCAACCGCGCTTTTGTCTATGTGCTCTAAATGGTCTTTGTGAATTATTGTTTCTGCCGATACAAAAGGAGAAGACAACAGGCTAAGAAAGAAAATGAGAAATAAAAGTATATATGCACAGCTAATAACAATGAAAACTGGAGACCGGAGACAAAAGAAGTTAATGATAGACTGAACAAGGACTGAGACTAGATTTGATTGAAGAAAGAATTAGATTGGAATCTGAGAACAAAAGATGATATTGAGAGACTGGACAAGAACTGAGACTGAATATGATTGATGAAAGAAGAGACTAAAGACATAAAGACATAAAGAAAGATGACCGAAGGGACAAAAAATAATGGACATGAATAATTATGAGTAAATACTAAAAATAAGTGGTTGTCGTCCTACAAACACTAGTAGAAAAAGGGCCATTTGTCCCGGTTCATAAGGTCCATCTATCCCGGTTGGGGAACCGGGACTAAAGGGTCGTTACTAATGCCTAGGCTTTAGTCTCGGTTCTTATACTAACCGGGACAGATGGGCCTCCACGTGGCCGGTGCTGCGAGCCCAGGCAGGAGGCCCTTTAGTCCCGGTTGGTGGCACCAACCAGGACCAATAGGCATCCACGCGTCAGCTGTTCAGGGGCTAGGGTTTTTGTTTTCTTTTTCTGAAGGGGGGGGGGTGGATTTGGGGGTTTTGTATGGTTAATTAAGGTGTTTCATATATTGTGTTAGGTAGCTAATTAATTAATAGAGAGAAGTGTCCTCTCTTATCTCCGTGCTTGGTCGACGCTACGTACTATACGTATAGAGAGGCCCTCGACACGCTAGCTAGTAAGAAAATGAAGGAAACCATTAAGTACAGAAGTTCGTCATGCATACCGAGAGAAGTGATCGACCTCTCCTTCTCCGAGAGATTGGTCGAACAACAAGTTTTCGTATTATTTATCCGACGCTACTGGCTACATACATATACAATATGTAAGATCTCTTACAATCCCCTAGCATTTGAACTCAACTTCCACATGGTATTCTCCGGCTTTATTGATGACGTGGTCAAGAAAGAATCCCGCCAATTCCTCTTGAATTGCTTTCATGCGATCTTGTGGTAGGAGTTCATTCCGCATCTGCCACGTCTAATTTGAAGAAGGGGGTTAATACATATATATGAATGAAACTCAACAGAAATGATGGTGTAATAAAATGAAATTGTGAATATTATTGCTTACGCACTTCATATTGTCTTTTAGAGTAGCCCCGCTTATCTTTGCAAGTTGCGTTGTAGATGAACTCGCACACGTAGTATCCACAGTAATCATTAGTTCCTGCCACAAGCACTTTACGAGAAATAGAGGTCAATCAAACTGATAATGAAGCATTATAAATGGCATTGATGAAAGTAGCTAGAATCAACGGGAGATGCGCGCAACTAGCTAGCTAGTAGTACTTACTTTCGGGTATGTATATCGCAGCTCCTTCGGCAGTCCCGGAGCTTCTGCGGTGAACTGTTTCCAAACCCTGCAAGACAAAGAAAATAATTATTACTTGAGATATCAGGAAATGAACAAAAAGTTGCCGATATGGTGCGATAATGATCGATTGAACTTACTTGTTGAGAATTTTAGTCATGTCCGCATAGGTCTCGGGATCTTTTCGTCTCGAGTCTAAGACGGTTACTAGTCCCCGCTCAAGCTTAATCTCCAGGAGAATATAGTGGAAGCTGCGCACGCATGCATAACTCATCAATTACATTACTATAACCTCGCTCGAGTAATAAGGGAAACCGAATATGCACACGACAGTAACACTCACTTGAAGTTGTAAGGAAAGAGTATTAAATCTTTGTTTTGATTTATTAACAATGATTTGAGCAAGTTGGCCTCGGCCTCTTCGGCGCTCTTTTTAACCTGAAATTCATCTATGAGATTTGTGTTAATGAACCCAATATCATATATTTCTGCTTTTCTGCACTCGACGATCTTCAATCTGCATAATATAGTGAGGATAATTATAAATACATGCAATGAAAGAGCTGAGCTATATATAGAGACTTAATGACAGAAGTAGTACTTACAGACAGTAGCAAGTGACCGTTAATTTATCGAGGGCCTTTTGATTGAAGAACTGGAAGAACTTCTCAAATGGAACATGCAACAGATCAATTCCAACGAGGTCGTGCTCCTCTTTAACTCTCAGATACAAAGTATTCGTCCCCCCAGACTCTCTGCAGGTTTTCATGTACCAATTATGGAATCTTCGCATCATCGTTGTTAGAGATTTTTCATCTTTGATGAGAGGCTTCCCGTACTCGTATCTGTGTTCGTCCACCTCCAAGAAATCATAATGTACATCGTCGGGCAGGTAATCTCCAAGATTGCTATAACCGGGCACCATCCCCGGAGAATTAGCGACGATGTCGCTAGACACATTGAGCGGGGGGCACGATTGGTTCGCTTGTTCGCCGAGCTGGGCAATTTTTTCCCGAGCCGCTCGTCGTTCTTTTAACCTTTGATCACTGACAGTACTTCCCGACCGCTCCGCTTCGAGATATGCCTTTTCAGTAACGCGCTCATAGTTGGTTTTCGGCGGAGACTTTGGTGGTTTCCTCAGGGCATCGATAGTGCGCTTTGCTTTCACCGCATCTACCTTCTCCTCCGGAGGTGGATGTCTCTCTGCTTTCGCCCCTTCAAAGAAGTCCTGCACTTCTTTTTGCACGATCTTCTTGTTTTCTTCCACGGTCATCTCGTACGGTAACTTCTCTAGAGGCTTGAGAGGTGGACCGTATCTGTATTGCCTCCCGCCTCTGGCTGTACTGCTAGACGCCGGAGCAGACGGAGCGGCTGCGACTGTCTTCTTTCGTGCTTGCTTACGAGGCAGAGGAGAAGGACTACGACGCGCCGGAGCAGCCGGGGCGGCGGCGGGTCTCTTCCGCCCTTGCTGGCGAGGCGGAGAAGGAGGAGGCTGGTGGCTGCTCGGGCGCGCCGGCGCAGGCGGAGAAGGAGGCGGAGTGCCACCACACGCCGGAGAAGGAGGCTGAGTGCCCTGATCGTCACTCGCCGGAGGAGGAGGCGGTGGAGGAGGCGGAGTGCCCTGACTCGCCGGAGGAGGAGGAGGAGGCGGAGGCATCCAGTTCGGAAGGTTGATGAGCTCCTTCCGCCATAGGCATGGAGTCTTCAGACAAGAACCCAGCCGAGTCTCCCCTTCACCCGTAGGGTGGTCAAGCTGGAGGTCCTCAAATCCTTCTGTGATTTCATCCACCATCACCCTAGCATATCCTTCTGGAATCGGCCGGCAGTGAAAAGGTGCGCAAGGTTCAGGAGGTGCAACAAAGCCAACAGCCGCCTTGACTTTCAATTCCATCCACTGCGGCATAAGGTGGCAATGCTGAGACTCCGTGATAGCATCTACAGGGTAGCTAGCAGGAGCCGTGAAGACAGGCTCCTGAAGCAGCTCCGTGGAAGCCACGCCGCTTCTCCGCTGAGATGGCGGGTAGCTTCGGGTGTAGGTTTGGCAGGTCACGTGCTGCGAACTGCCTCTCGTTCCTCTAGCGCTTGTACCCTTGCGTGCAACGCCTGTAGTTGGGTCAACTCCTTTTTCTTCTTCCTCTCCCGGCGTTTGTAACCGCCTGCGTCGGGAAATCCAGCCTTCCACGAAAGGGAGCCTCGCGTGCCTCGTGTCCGTCCGGGGTGCTCAGGATTCCCGAGGGCCTCTGTGAGCTCGTCGTTCTCTCTGTCCGGAACGAACGTCCCTTGCTGCGCCTTTTCGATATACTCCTGAAGCTTCTCAATGGGTGTGTTCAGCTGCTCGTCGGTCCAAACGCACTTCCCTGTTACAGGGTCCAATTTTCTGAAGGAAATATGCCCTACAGGCAATAATAAAGTATTACATATTTCCTTATATCATGATAAATGTTTATTATTCATGCTAGAATTGTATTAACCGGAAACATAATACATGTGTGAATACATAGACAAACAGAGTGTCACTAGTATACCTCTACTTGACTAGCTCGTTAATCAAAGATGGTTATGTTTCCTAGCCATAGACATGAGTTGTCATTTGATTAACGAGATCACCTCATTAGGAGAATGACGTGATTGACTTGACCCATTCCGTTAGCTTAGCACCCGATCGTTTAGTATGTTGCTATTGCTTTCTTCATGACTTATACATGTTCCTCTGACTATGAGATTATGCAACTCCCATTTACCGGAGGAACACTTTGTGTGCTACCAAACGTCACAACGTAAATGGGTGATTATAAAGGTGCTCTACAGGTGTCTCCAAAGGTACTTGTTGGGTTGGCGTATTTCGAGATTAGGATTTGTCACTCCGATTGTCGGAGAGGTATCTCTGGGCCCACTCGGTAATGCACATCACTATAAGCCTTGCAAGCATTGTGACTAATAAGTTAGTTGCGGGATGATGTGTTACGGAACGAGTAAAGAGACTTGCCGGTAACGAGATTGAACTAGGTATCGAGATACCGACGATCGAATCTCGGGCAAGTAACATACTGATGACAAAGGGAACAACGTATGTTGTTATGCGGTCTGACCGATAAAGATCTTCGTAGAATATGTGGGAGCCAATATGGGCATCCAGGTCCCGCTATTGGTTATTGACCGGAGACGTGTCTCGGTCATGTCTACATAGTTCTCGAACCCGTAGGGTCCGCACGCTTAAAGTTACGATGACAGTTTTATTATGAGTTTATGTATGTTGATGTACCGAAGGAGTTCGGAGTCCCGGATGAGACCGGGGACACGACGAGGAGTCTCAAAATGGTCGAGACGTAAAGATCGATATATTGGACGACTATATTCGGACTTCGGAAAGGTTCCGAGTGATTCGGGTATTTTTCGGAGTACCGGAGAGTTACGGGAATACGTATTGGGCCTTATTGGGCCATACGGGAAAGAAGAAAAAGGGCCTCAAGGGTGGCCGCACCCCTCCCCTTGGTCTGGTCCGAATTGGACTAGGGAAGGGGGGCGCCCCCTTCCTTCCTCCTCTTTTTCCCTTCCTCTTTTCCTATTCCATATGGGAGGTGGAATCCTACTAGGACTAGGGAGTCCTAGTAGGACTCCACACTTGGTCCGCCCCCTCCTAGGGCCGGCCTCCTCCTCCCTTGCTCCTTTATATACGGGGGCAGGGGGCACCCCAGAGACACAACAATTGATCCTTGAGATCTCTTAGCCGTGTGCGGTGCCCCCCTCCACCATATTACACCTCGATAATACCGTTGCGGAGCTTAGGCGAAGCCCTGCGCCGGTGGAACATCATCATCGTCACCACGCCGTCGTGCTGACGAAACTCTCCCTCAACACTCGGCTGGATCGGAGTTCGAGGGACGTCATCGAGCTGAACGTGTGTAGAACTCGGAGGTGCCGTGCGTTCGGTACTTGATCGGTCGGATCGTGAAGACGTACGACTACATCAACCGCGTTGTGATAACGCTTCCGCTGTCGGTCTACGAGGGTACGTGGACAACACTCTCCCCTCTCGTTGCTATGCATCACCATGATCTTGCGTGTGCGTAGGAATTTTTTTGAAATTACTACGTTCCCCAACAGTGGCATCCGAGCCTGGTTTTATGTGTTGATGCTATGCACGAGTAGAACACAAGTGAGTTGTGGGCGATATAAGTCATACTGCTTACCAACATGTCATACTTTGGTTCAGCGGTATTGTGAGATGAAGCGGCCCGGACCGACATTACGCGTACGCTTACGCGAGACTGGTTTCACCGTTCGGAGCACTCGTTGCTTAAAGGTGACTGGCGGGTGTCTGTCTCTCTCACTTTAGTTGAACCGAGTGTGGCTACGCCCGGTCCTTGCGAAGGTTAAAACAGCACCAACTTGACAAACTATCGTTGTGGTTTTGATGCGTAGGTAAGAACGGTTCTTGCTAAGCCCGTAGCAGCAACGTAAAATATGCAACAACAAAGTAGATGACGTCTAACTTGTTTTTGCAGGGCATGTTGTGATGTGATATGGTCAAGACATGATGTGATATAATGTGTTGTATGAGATGATCATGTTTTGTAACCGAGTTATCGGCAACTGGCAGGAGCCATATGGTTGTCGCTTTATTGTATGAGATGCAATCGCCATGTAATAGTTTTACTTTATCACTAAGCGGTAGCGATAGTCGTAAAAGCAATAAGTTGGCGAGACGACAACGATACTACGATGGAGATCAAGGTGTTGAGCCGGTGACGATGGTGATCATGACGGTGCTTTGGAGATGGAGATCACAAGCACGGTGCTTCGGAGATGGAGATCACAAGCACAAGATGATGATGGCCATATCATATCACTTATATTGATTGCATGTGATGTTAATCCTTTATGCATCTTATCTTGCTTTGATTGACGGTAGCATTATAAGATGATCTCTCACTAAAATTTCAAGATAAAAGTGTTCTCCCTGAGTATGCACCGTTGCAAAAGTTCTTCATACTGAGACACCACGTGTTAATCGGGTGTGATAGGCTCTACGTTCAAATACAACGGGTGCAAAACAGTTGCACACGCGGAATACTCAGGTTAAACTTGACGAGCCTAGCATATACAGATATGGCCTCGGAACACAGAGACCGAAAGGTCGAGCGTGAATCATATAGTAGATATGATCAACATAGTGATGTTCACCATTGAAACTACTCCATCTCACGTGTTAATCGGACATGGTTTAGTTCCTTTGGATCACGTAATCACTTAGATGATTAGAGGGATGTCTATCTAAGTGGGAGTTCTTAAGTAATATGATCAATTGAACTTAAATTTATCATGAACTTAGTCCTGATAGTATTTTGCAAATTATGTTGTAGATCAATAGCTCGCGTTGTTGCTTCCCTGTGTTTATTTTTGATATGTTCCTAGAGAAAAATTATGTTGAAAGATGTTAGTAGCAAAGATGCGGATTGGATCCGTGATCTGAGGATTATCCTCATTGCTGCACAGAAAAATTATGTCCTTGATGCACCGCTAGGTGACAGACCTATTGCAGGAGCAGATGCAGACGTTATGAACGTTTGGCTAGCTCAATATGATGACTACTTGATAGTTTAGTGCACCATGCTTAACGGCTTAGAATCGGGACTTCAAAGACGTTTTGAACGTCATGGACCATATGAGATGTTCCAGGAGTTGAAGTTAATATTTCAAGCAAATACCCGAGTTGAGAGATATGAAGTCTCCAACAAGTTCTATAGCTAAAAGATGGAGGAGAATCGCTCAACTAGTGAGCATGTGCTCAGATTGTCTGGGTACTACAATCGCTTGAATCAAGTGGGAGTTAATCTTCCAGATAAAATAGTGATTGACAGAATTCTCTAGTCACCATCACCAAGTTAGTAGAACTTCGTGACGAACTATAGTATGCAAGGGATGACGAAAGTAATTCCCGAGCTCTTCGTGACGCTGAAATCGACGAAGGTAGAAATCAAGAAAAACATCAAGTGTTGATGGTTGACGAGACCACTAGTTTCAAGAAAAGGGCAAAGGGAAGAAGGGGAACTTCAAGAAGAACGGCAAGCAAGTTGTTGCTCAAGTGAAGAAGCCTAAGTCTGGTCCTAAGCCTGAGACTAAGTGCTTCTACTGCAAAGGGACTGGTCACTGGAAGCGTAACTACCCCAACTATTTGGTGGATAAGAAGGATGGCAAAGTGAACAAAGGTATATTTGATATACAGATTATTGATGTGTACTTTACTAGTGTTTATAGCAACCCCTCGGTAATTGATACTGGTTCAGTTGCTAAGAGTAGTAACTCGAAACGGGAGTTGCAGAATAAACAGAGACTAGTAAAAGTGAACAAAGGTATATTTGATATACAGATTATTGATGTGTACTTTACTAATGTTTATAGCAACCCCTCGGTAATTGATACTGGTTCAGTTGCTAAGAGTAGTAACTCGAAACGGGAGTTGCAGAATTAACAGAGACTAGTAAAAGGCGAGGTGACGATGTGTGTTGGAAGTAGTTCCAAGATTGATATGATCATCATCGCACACTCCCTGTACTTTCGGGATTAGTGTTGAAACTAAATAAGTGTTATTTGGTGTTTGCGTTGAGCATGAATATGATTTGATCATGTTTATTGCAATACTGTTATTCATTTAAATTAGAGAACAATTGTTGTTCTGTTTACATGAATAAAACCTTCTATGGTCATACACACCAACGAAAATGGTTTGTTGGATCTCGATCGTAGTGATACACATATTCATAATATTGAAGCCAAAAGATGCAAAGTTAATAATGATAGTGCAACTTATTTGTGGCACTGCCGTTTAGGTCATATTGGTGTAAAGCGCATGAAGAAACTCCATACTGATGGGATTTTGGAATCACTTGATGCTTGCGAACCGTGCCTCATGGGCAAGATGACTAAAACGCCGTTCTCCGGAACTATGGAGAGAGCAACAGATTTGTTGAAAATCATACATATAGACGTATGTGGTCCGATGAATATTGAGGCTCGTAGCAGGTATCATTATTTTCTGACCTTCACAGATGATTTTAGCAGATATGGGTATATCTACTTAATGAAACAAGAGTCTGAAACATTTGAAAAGTTCATATAATTTCAGAGTGAAGCAGAAAATCATCGTAACAAGAAAATAAAGTTTCTACGATCTGATCGTGGAGAAGAGTATTTAAGTTACGAGTTTGGCCTTCAGTTAAAACAATGTGGAATAGTTTCACAAATTCATGCCACCTGGAACACCACAGCATAATGGTGTGTCCGAACGTCATAACCATACTTTATTGGATATAGTGCAATCTATGAACGTCATGCCAACAGGAAGCAGTCTGGATGAAGGAGTTCATTACCGACCTAGGGGTGATTCCCAATGCGTCGGGCCCGATGACTCTCTTCTGTGACAACACTGGAGCTATTGCCCTTGCGAAGGAGCCCAGGTTTCACAGGAAGACCAGGCATATCAAGCGTCGCTTCAACTCCATTCGTGAAAGTGTTCAAAATGGAGACATAGATATTTGTAAAGTACATACGGACCTGAATGTAGCAGATCCGTTGACTAAACCTCTCCCTAGAGCAAAACATGATCAACACCAGGACGCAATGGGTGTTCGATTCATCACAATGTAACTAGATTATTGACTCTAGTGCAAGTGGGAGACTGTTGGAAATATGCCCTAGAGGCAATAATAAATGGTTATTATTATATTTCTTTGTTCATGATAATCGTCTATTATTCATGCTATAATTGTATTGTCCGGAAATCGTAATACATGTGTGAATACATAGACCACAACGTGTCCCTAGTAAGCCTCTAGTTGACTAGCTCGTTGATCAAAAGATAGTCATGGTTTCCTGACTATGGACATTGGATGTCATTGATAACGGGATCACATCATTAGGAGAATGATGTGATGGACAGGACCCAATCCTAAGCATAGCATAAAAGATCGTGTAGTTTCGTTTGCTAGAGCTTTTCCAATGTCAAGTATCTTTTCCTTAGACCATGAGATCGTGCAACTCCCGGATACCGTAGGAGTGCTTTGGGTGTGCCAAACGTCACAACGTAACTGGGTGACTATAAAGGTGCACTACCGGTATCTCCAAAAGTGTCTGTTGGGTTGGCACGGATCGAGACTGGGATTTGTCACTCCGTGTGACGGAGAGGTATCTCTGTGCCCACTCGGTAATGCATCATCATAACGAGCTCAATGTGACTAAGGCGTTAGTCACGGGATCATGCATTGCGGTACGAGTAAAGAGACTTGCCGGTAACGAGATTGAACAAGGTATTGGGATACCGACGATCGAATCTCGGGCAAGTAACATACCGATTGACAAAGGGAATTGCATGCGGGATTAATTGAATCCTCGACACCGTGGTTCATCCGATGAGATCATCGTGGAACATGTGGGAGCCAACATGGGTATCCAGATCCCGCTGTTGGTTATTGACCGGAGAGGCGTCTCGGTCATGTCTGCATGTCTCCCGAACCCGTAGGGTCTACACACTTAAGGTTCGGTGACGCTAGGGTTGTAGAAATATGTGTATGCGGAAACCCGAAAGTTGTTCGGAGTCCCGGATGAGATCCCGGACGTCACGAGAGGTTCCGGAATGGTCCGGAGGTGAAGAATTATATATAGGAAGTCAAGTTTCGGCCACCGGGAAAGTTTCGGGGGTTACCGGTATTGTACCGGGACCACCGGAAGGGTCCCGGGGGTCCACCTGGTGGGGCCACCTATCCCGGAGGGCCCCGTGGGCTGAAAGTGGAAGGGAACCAGCCCTTAGTGGGCTGGGGCGCCCCCCTTGGGCCTCCCCCCATGCGCCTAGGGTTGGGAACCCTAGGGTGGGGGGCTTCCCCCTTGCCTTGGGGGGCAAGGCAACCCCTTC
>NC_057802.1:598205902-598217607 GCF_018294505.1 Triticum aestivum
GCCTATATAAGGGGGGGGGGAGGGGGGGCAGCAGGACTACAGCCTTGGGCGCCTCCCTCCTCCCCTGCAACACCTCTCTCTCTCTCTCTCGCAGAAGCTCGGCGAAGCCCTGCCGGAGACCCGCTACATCCACCACCACGCCGTCGTGCTGCTGGATCTCCATCAACCTCTCCTTCCCCCTTGCTGGATCAAGAAGGAGGAGACGTCGCTGCACCTTACGTGTGTTGAACGTGGGGGTGCCGTCCGTTCGGCACTCGGTCATCGGTGATTTGGATCACGGCGAGTACGACTCCGTCATCCACGTTCATTGGAACGCTTCCGCTCGCGATCTACAAGGGTATGTAGATCCACTCCCTTCCCCTCGTTGCTAGTACACTCCATAGATGCATCTTGGTGAGCGTAGGAAAATTTTAAATTATGCTACGATTCCCATCAGTGGCATCATGAGCCAGGCCTATGCGTAGTTACTATGCACGAGTAGAACACAAAGCAGTTGTGGGCGTTGAGTTTGCCAATTCTTCTTGCCACTACTAGTCGTTTCTTGTTTCGGCGGCATTGTAGGATGAAGCGGCCCGAACCGACCTTACACGGACGCTTACGTGAGACAGGTTCCACCGACTGACATGCACTAGTTGCATAAGGTGGCTAGCGGGTGTCTGTCTCTCCTACTTTAGTCGGAACGGATTCGATGAAAAGGGTCCTTACGAAGGGTAAATAGAAATTGTCAAATCACGTTGTGGTCATACGTAGGTAAGAAAACGTTCTTGCTAGAAACCTACAAACCACGTAAAAACTTGCAACAACAATTAGAGGACGTCTAACTTGTTTTTGCAGCAAGTGCTATGTGATGTGATATGGCCAGAAGATGTGATGAATGATATATGTGATGTATGAGATTGATCATATTCTTGTAATAGGAATCACGACTTGCATGTCGATGAGTATGACAACCGGCAGGAGCCATAGGAGTTGTCTTTATTATTTTGTATGACCTGCGTTTCATTGAATAACGCCATGTAATTTACTTTACTTTGCTAAATGCGTTAGCCATAGAAGTAGAAGTAATCGTTGGCGTGACAACTTCATGAAGACACAATGATGGAGATCATGATGATGGAGATCATGGTGTCATGCCGGTGACGAAGATGATCATGGTGCCCCGAAGATGGAGATCAAAGGAGCAAAATGATTATGGCCATATCATGTCACTATTTGATTGCATGTGATGTTTATCATGTTTTGCATCTTATTTGCTTAGAACGACGGTAGTAAGTAAGATGATCCCTTATAATAATTTCAAGAAAGTGTTCCCCCTAACTGTGCACCATTGCGAAGGTTCGTTGTTTCGAAGCACCACGTGATGATCGGGTGTGATAGATTCTAACGTTCGAATACAACGGGTGTTGACGAGCCTAGCATGTACAGACATGGCCTCGGAACACACGCAATACACTTAGGTTGACTTGACGAGCCTAGCATGTACAGACATGGCCTCGGAACATGGAGGACCGAAAGGTCGAGCATGAGTCGTATAGAAGATACGATCAACATGGAGATGTTCACTGATCTTGACTAGTCCGTCTCACGTGATGATCGGACACGGCCTAGTTAAACTCGGATCATGTTTCACTTAGATGACTAGAGGGATGTCTATCTGAGTGGGAGTTCATTAAATAATTTGATTAGATGAACTTAATTATCATGAACTTAGTCTAAAATCTTTACACTATGTATTGTAGATCAAATGGCCAACGTTGTCCTCAATTTCAACGCGTTCCTAGAGAAAACCAAGCTGAAAGATGATGGCAGCAACTATACGGACTGGGTCCGGAACCTGAGGATCATCCTCATAGTAGCCAAGAAAGATTATGTCTTAGAAGCACCGCTAGGTGATGCACCAATCCCTGAGAACCAAGACGTTATGAACGCTTGGCAGCAGCGTGCTGATGATTACTCCCTCGTACAGTGCGGCATGCTTTACAGCTTAGAACCGGGTCTCCAAAAGCGTTTTGAGAAACATGGAGCATATGAGATGTTCGAGGAGCTAAAATTGGTTTTCCAAGCTCATGCCCGGGTCGAGAGATATGAAGTCTCCGACAAGTTCTTCAGCTGTAAAATGGAGGAGAATAGTTCTGTTAGTGAGCACATACTCAGAATGTCTGGGTTGCACAACCGCTTGACTCAGCTGGGAGTTAATCTCCCGGATGACGCGGTCATTGACAGAATCCTTCAGTCGCTTCCACCAAGCTTCAAGAGCTTTCTGATGAACTACAATATGCAGGGGATGGAAAAGACCATTCCTGTGGTATATTCAATGCTGAAATCAGCTGAGGTAGAGATCAGAAAAGAACATCAAGTGTTGATGGTGAATAAAACCACTAAGTTCAAGAAGGGCAAGGGTAAGAAGAACTTCAAGAAGGACGGCAAGGGAGTTGCCGCGCCCGGTAAACCAGTTACTGGGAAGAAGTCAAAGAATGGACCCAAGCCCGAGACTGAGTGCTTTTATTGCAAGGGAAGTGGTCACTGGAAGCGGAACTGCCCCAAATACTTAGCGGACAAGAAGAAGGCCGGCAACACCAAAGGTATATGTGATATACAAGTTATTGATGTGTACCTTACCAGTACTCGTAGTAGCTCCTGGGTATTTGATACCGGTGCGGTTGCTCATATTTGTAACTCAAAACAGGAACTACGGAATAAACGGAGACTGGCGAAGGACGAGGTGACGATGCGCGTCGGGAATGGTTCCAAGGTCGATGTGATCGCCGTCGGCACGCTACCTCTGCATCTACCCACGGGATTAGTTTTAAACCTCAATAATTGTTATTTAGTGCCAGCTTTGAGCATGAACATTGTATCTGGATCTCGTTTAATTCGAGATGGCTACTCATTTAAATCCGAGAATAATGGTTGTTCTATTTATTTGAGATATATGTTTTATGGTCATGCCCCGCTGGTCAATGGTTTATTTTTGATGAATCTCGAACGTGATGTTACACATGTTCATAGTGTGAATACCAAAAGATGTAAAGTTGATAACGATAGTCCCACATAATTGTGGCACTGCCGCCTTGGTCACATTGGTGTCAAGCGCATGAAGAAGCTCCATGCAAATGGACTTTTGGAGTCTCTTGATTACGAATCATTTGACACGTGCGAACCATGCCTCATGGGTAAGATGACCAAGACTCCGTTCTCCGGAACAATGGAGCGAGCAACCAACTTATTGGATATCATACATACCGATGTGTGTGGTCCAATGAGTGTTGAGGCTCGCGGAGGATATCGTTATGTTCTCACTCTCACTGATGATTTAAGTAGATATGGGCATGTCTACCTAATGAAACACAAGTCTGAAACCTTTGAAAAGTTCAAGGAATTTCAGAGTGAAGTTGAGAATCAACGTGACAGGAAAATAAAATTCTTACGATCAGATCGTGGTGGAGAATATTTAAGTCACGAATTTGGTACACACTTAAGGAAATGTGGAATAGTTTCACAACTCACGCCGCCTGGAACACCTCAGAGAAATGGTGTGTCCGAAAGTCGTAATCGCACTCTATTGGATATGGTGCGATCTATGATGTCTCTTACCGATTTACCGCTCTCATTTTGGGGTTATGCTTTAGAGACTGCCGCATTCACTTTAAATAGGGCTCCGTCTAAATCCGTTGAGACGACACCGTATGAATTATGGTTTGGGAAGAAACCTAAGCTGTCGTTTCTAAAAGTTTGGGGATGCGATGCTTATGTCAAGAAACTTCAACCTGAAAAGCTCGAACCCAAGTCGGAAAAATGCGTCTTCATAGGATACCCTAAGGAAACTATTGGGTATACCTTCTACCTCAGATCAAAAGGCAAGATCTTCGTTGCCAAGAACGGGTCCTTTCTGGAGAAGGAGTTTCTCTCGAAAGAATTGAGTGGGAGGAAAGTGGAACTTGATGAGGTGATAGTCACCCCTTCCGAACCGGAAAGTAGCGCAGCGCGGGAAAATGTTTCTGTGGTGCCTACACCGACTGGGGAGGAAGTTAATGATGATGATCATGAAGCTTCAGATCAAGTTACTGAACTTCGTAGGTCCACAAGGACACGTTCCGCAGCAGAGTGGTACGGCAACCGTGTCCTGGAAATCATGTTGTTAGACAACGGTAAACCTTCGAACTATGAAGAAGCGATGGCGGGCCCGGATTCCGACAAATGGCTAGAAGCCATGAAATCCGAGATAGAATCCATGCATGAAAACAAAGTATGGACTTTGACTGACTTGCCCGATGAGCGGCGAGCCATAGAAAACAAATGGATCTTTAAGAAGAAGACGGACACAGATGGTAATGTGAACATCTACAAAGCTCGACTTGTCGCTAAGGGTTATCGACAAGTTCAAGGGGTTGACTACGATGAGACTTTCTCACCCGTAGCGAAGCTGAAGTCCGTCCGAATCATGTTAGCAATTGCCGCGTACTATGATTATGAGATATGGCAGATGGACGTCAAAACGGCATTCCTTAATGGCTTCCTTAAGGAAGAGTTGTATATGATGCAGCCGGAAGGTTTTGTCGATCCTAAGAATGCTAACAAAGTATGCAAGCTCCAGCGCTCAATCTATGGGCTGGTGCAAGCATCTCGGAGTTGGAACATTCGCTTTGATGAGATGATCAAAGCGTTTGGGTTTACACAGACTTATGGAGAAGCCTGTGTTTACAAGAAAGTGAGTGGGAGCTCTGTAGCATTTCTCATATTATATGTGGATGACATATTATTGATGGGAAATGATATAGAATTCTTGGAAAGTATAAAGGCCTATTTGAATAAGTGTTTTTCAATGAAGGATCTTGGAGAAGCTGCTTATATATTAGGCATCAAGATCTATAGAGATAGATCAAGACGCCTCATTGGTCTTTCACAGAGTACATACCTTGACAAGATATTGAAGAAGTTCAGTATGGATCAGTCCAAGAAGGGGTTCTTGCCTATATTGCAAGGTGTGCAATTGAGCACGGCTCAATGCCCGACCACGGCATAAGATATAGAAAAGATGAGTGTCATCCCCTATGCCTCGGCCATAGGGTCTATTATGTATGCCATGCTGTGTACCAGACCTGATGTAAACCTTGCCGTAAGTTTGGTAGGAAGGTACCAAAGTAATCCCGGCATGGAACACTGGACAGCGGTCAAGAATATCCTGAAGTACCTGAAAAGGACTAAGGATATGTTTCTCGTTTATGGAGGTGACGAAGAGCTCGTCGTAAAGGGTTACGTCGACGCTAGCTTCGACACATATCTGGATGACTCGAAGTCACAAACCGGATACGTGTATATTTTGAATGGAGGAGCAGTAAGCTGGTGCAGTTGCAAGCAAAGCGTCGTGGCGGGATCTACATGTGAAGCAGAATACATGGCAGCCTCGGAGGCAGCACAGGAAGCAGTCTGGATGAAGGAGTTCATTACCGACCTAGGGGTGATTCCCAATGCGTCGGGCCCGATGACTCTCTTCTGTGACAACACTGGAGCTATTGCCCTTGCGAAGGAGCCCAGGTTTCACAGGAAGACCAGGCATATCAAGCGTCGCTTCAACTCCATTCGTGAAAGTGTTCAAAATGGAGACATAGATATTTGTAAAGTACATACGGACCTGAATGTAGCAGATCCGTTGACTAAACCTCTCCCTAGAGCAAAACATGATCAACACCAGGACGCAATGGGTGTTCGATTCATCACAATGTAACTAGATTATTGACTCTAGTGCAAGTGGGAGACTGTTGGAAATATGCCCTAGAGGCAATAATAAATGGTTATTATTATATTTCTTTGTTCATGATAATCGTCTATTATTCATGCTATAATTTTATTGTCCGAAAATCGTAATACATGTGTGAATACATAGACCACAACGTGTCCCTAGTAAGCCTCTAGTTGACTAGCTCGTTGATCAAAAGATAGTCATGGTTTCCTGACTATGGACATTGGATGTCGTTGATAACGGGATCACATCATTAGGAGAATGATGTGATGGACAGGACCCAATCCTAAGCATAGCATAAAAGATCGTGTAGTTTCGTTTGCTAGAGCTTTTCCAATGTCAAGTATCTTTTCCTTAGACCATGAGATCGTGCAACTCCCGGATACCGTAGGAGTGCTTTGGGTGTGCCAAACGTCACAACGTAACTGGGTGACTATAAAGGTGCACTACGGGTATCTCCGAAAGTGTCTGTTGGGTTGGCACGGATCGAGACTGGGATTTGTCACTCCGTGTGACGGAGAGGTATCTCTGGGCCCACTCGGTAATGCATCATCATAACGAGCTCAATGTGACTAAGGCGTTAGTCACGGGATCATGCATTGCGGTACGAGTAAAGAGACTTGCCGGTAACGAGATTGAACAAGGTATTGGGATACCGACGATCGAATCTCGGGCAAGTAACATACCGATTGACAAAGGGAATTGCATGCGGGATTAATTGAATCCTCGACACCGTGGTTCATCCAATGAGATCATCGTGGAACATGTGGGAGCCAACATGGGTATCCAGATCCCGCTGTTGGTTACTGACCGGAGAGGCGTCTCTCGGTCATGTCTGCATGTCTCCCGAACCCGTAGGGTCTACACACTTAAGGTTCGGTGACGCTAGGGTTGTAGAGATATGTTTATGCGGAAACCCGAAAGTTGTTCGGAGTCCCAGATGAGATCCCGGACGTCACGAGAGGTTCCGGAATGGTCCGGAGGTGAAGAATTATATATAGGAAGTCAAGTTTCGGCCACCGGGAAAGTTTCGGGGGTTACCGGTATTGTACCGGGACCACCGGAAGGGTCCCGGGGGTCCACCGGGTGGGGCCACCTATCCCGGAGGGCCCCGTGGGCTGAAAGTGGAAGGAAACCAGCCCTTAGTGGGCTGGGGCGCCCCCCTTGGGCCTCCCCCCATGCGCCTAGGGTTGGGAACCCTAGGCTGGGGGCTTCCCCCTTGCCTTGGGGGGCAAGGCAACCCCTTCCCCCCCTTTGGCCGCCGCCCCCCCATGAGATCCCATCTCTAGGGCCGGCGCCCCCCCAGGGGGCCTATATAAGGGGGGGGGGAGGGAGGGCAGCAGGAATACAGCCTTGGGCGCCTCCCTCCTCCCCTGCAACACCTCTCTCTCTCTCTCTCGCAGAAGCTCGGCGAAGCCCTGCCGGAGACCCGCTACATCCACCACCACGCCGTCGTGCTGTTGGATCTCCATCAACCTCTCCTTCCCCCTTGTTGGATCAAGAAGGAGGAGACGTCGCTGCACCTTACGTGTGTTGAACGCGGAGGTGCCGTCCGTTCGGCACTCGGTCATCGGTGATTTGGATCACGGCGAGTACGACTCCGTCATCCACGTTCATTGGAACACTTCCGCTCGCGATCTACAAGGGTATGTAGATCCACTCCCTTCCCCTCGTTGCTAGTACACTCCATAGATGCATCTTGGTGAGCGTAGGGAAATTTTAAATTATGCTACGATTCCCATCAGATAGGCTCTACGTTCAAATACAACGGGTGCAAAACAGTTGCACACACGGAATACTCAGGTTAAACTTGACGAGCCTAGCATATACAGATATGGCCTCGGAATAGAGAGACCGAAAGGTCGAGCGTGAATCATATAGTAGATATGATCAACATAGTGATGTTCACCATTGAAACTACTCCATCTCACGTGTTAATCGGACATGGTTTAGTTGCTTTGGATCACGTAATCACTTAGATGATTAGAGGGATGTCTATCTAAGTGGGAGTTCTTAAGTAATATGATTAATTGAACTTAAATTTATCATGAACTTAGTCCTGATAGTATTTTGCAAATTATGTTGTAGATCAATAGCTCGCGTTGTTGCTTCCCTGTGTTTTTTTTTGATATGTTCCTAGAGAAAAATTATGTTGAAAGATGTTAGTAGCAAAGATGCGGATTGGATCCGTGATCTGAGGATTATCCTCATTGCTGCACAGAAAAATTATGTCCTTGATGCACCGCTAGGTGACAGACCTATTGCAGGAGCAGATGCAGACGTTATGAACGTTTGGCTAGCTTAATATGATGACTACTTGATAGTTTAGTGCACCATGCTTAACGGCTTAGAATCGGGACTTCAAAGACGTTTTGAACGTCATGGACCATATGAGATGTTCCAGGAGTTGAAGTTAATATTTCAAGCAAATACCCAAGTTGAGAGATATGAAGTCTCCAACAAGTTCTATAGCTAAAAGATGGAGGAGAATCGCTCAACTAGTGAGCATGTGCTCAGATTGTCTGGGTACTACAATCGCTTGAATCAAGTGGGAGTTAATCTTCCAGATAAAATAGTGATTGACAGAATTCTCTAGTCACCATCACCAAGTTAGTAGAACTTCGTGAGGAACTATAGTATGCAAGGGATGACGAAAGTAATTCCCGAGCTCTTCGTGATGCTGAAATCGACGAAGGTAGAAATCAAGAAAAACATCAAGTGTTGATGGTTGACGAGACCACTAGTTTCAAGAAAAGGGCAAAGGGAAGAAGGGGAACTTCAAGAAGAACGGCAAGCAAGTTGCTGCTCAAGTGAAGAAGCCTAAGTCTGGTCCTAAGCCTGAGACTAAGTGCTCTACTGCAAAGGGACTGGTCACTGGAAGCGTAACTACCCCAACTATTTGGTGGATAAGAAGGATGGCAAAGTGAACAAAGGTATATTTGATATACAGATTATTGATGTGTACTTTACTAGTGTTTATAGCAACCCCTCGGTAATTGATACTGGTTCAGTTGCTAAGAGTAGTAACTCGAAACGGGAGTTGCAGAATAAACAGAGACTAGTAAAAGTGAACAAAGGTATATTTGATATACAGATTATTGATGTGTACTTTACTAATGTTTATAGCAACCCCTCGGTAATTGATACTGGTTCAGTTGCTAAGAGTAGTAACTCGAAATGGGAGTTGCAGAATAAACAGAGACTAGTAAAAGGCGAGGTGACGATGTGTGTTGGAAGTAGTTCCAAGATTGATATGATCATCATCGCACACTCCCTGTACTTTCGGGATTAGTGTTGAAACTAAATAAGTGTTATTTGGTGTTTGCGTTGAGCATGAATATGATTTGATCATGTTTATTGCAATACGGTTATTCATTTAAATTAGAGAACAATTGTTGTTCTGTTTACATGAATAAAACCTTCTATGGTCATACACACCAACGAAAATGGTTTGTTGAATCTCGATCGTAGTGATACACATATTCATAATATTGAAGCCAAAAGATGCAAAGTTAATAATGATAGTGCAACTTATTTGTGGCACTGCCGTTTAGGTCATATTGGTGTAAAGCGCATGAAGAAACTCCATACTGATGGGATTTTGGAATCACTTGATTATGAATCACTTGATGCTTGCGAACCGTGCCTCATGGGAAAGATGACTAAAACGCCGTTCTCCGGAACTATGGAGAGAGCAACAGATTTGTTGGAAATCATACATATAGATGTATGTGGTCCGTTGAATATTGAGGCTCGTAGCAGGTATCATTATTTTCTGACCTTCACAGATGATTTTAGCAGATTTGGGTATATCTAGTTAATTAAACAAGAGTCTGAAACATTTGAAAAGTTCATATAATTTCAGAGTGAAGCAGAAAATCATCGTAACAAGAAAATAAAGTTTCTACGATCTGATCGTGGAGAAGAGTATTTAAGTTACGAGTTTGGCCTTCAGTTAAAACAATGTGGAATAGTTTCACAAATTCATGCCACCTGGAACACCACAGCATAATGGTGTGTCCGAACGTCATAACCATACTTTATTGGATATAGTGCAACCTATGATGTCTCTTACCAATTTACCACTAAACGTTTTGGGGGTTATGCATTAGAGACAGCTGCATTCACGTTAAATAGGGCACCATCAAAATCCGTTGAGACGACGCCTTATGAACTGTGGTTTGGCAAGAAACCAAAGTTGTCGTTTCTTAAAATTTTGGGGTTGCGATGCTTATGTGAAAAGGTTTCATCCTGATAAGCTCAAACCCAAATCGGAGAAATGTGTCTTCATAGGATACCCAAAGGAGACAGTTGGGTACACCTTCTATCACAGATCCGAAGGCAAGACATTCGTTGCTAAGTATGGATCCTTTCTAGAGAAGGAGTTTCTCTCGAAAGATGTGAGTGGGAGGAAAGTAGAACTTGATGAGGTAACTGTACCTGCTCCCTTATTGGATCACAGAAATCTGTTCCTGTGACTTCTACACCAATTAGTGAGGAAGTTAATGATGATGATCATGTAACTTCAGATCAAGTTACTACCAAACCTCGTAGGTAAACCAGAGTAAGATCCGCACCAGAGTGGTACGGTAATCCTGTTCTGGAGGTTATGTTACTAGACCATAACGAACCTACGAACTATGAAGAAGCGATGGTGAGCCCAGATTCCGCAAAATGGCTTGAGGCCATGAAATCTGAGATGAGATCCATGTATGAGAACAAAGTGTGGACTTTGGTTGACTTGCCCGATGATCGGCAAGCAATTTAGAATAAATGGATTGTCAAGAGGAAGACGGACGCTGATAGTAGTATCACTATCTACAAAGCTAGAATTGTCGCAAAAAGGTTTTCGACAAGTTCAAGATGTTGACTACGATGAGAGTTTCTCACTCGTATCTATGCTTAAGTCTGTCCGAGTCATGTTAGCAATTGCCGCATTTTATGAAATCTGGCAAAGGGATAAACAAAACTGCATTCCTTGATGGATTTATTAAAGAAGAGTTGTATATGATACAACCAGAAGGTTTTGTCAATCCTAAAGGTGCTAACAAAATATGCAAGCTCCAGCGATCCATCAATGGACTGGTGCAAGCATCTCGGAGTTGGAATATACGCTTTGATAAGTTGATCAAAGCATATAGTTGTATACAGACTTGCGGTGAAGCCTGTATTTACAACAAAGAGAGTGGGAGCACTACAACATTTCTGGTAAGTATATGTGAATGACATATTGTTGATTGGAAATAATGTAGAATTATTCTGCAAAGCATAAAGGAGTGTTTGAAAGGAGCTTTTCAAAGAAAGACCTCCGTGAAGCTGCTTACATATTGAGCATCAAGATCTATAGAGATAGATCAAGACGCTTGATAAGTTTATTCAATGAGTACATACCTTAACAAGATTTTGAAGTGGTTCAAAATGGAACAGTCAAAGAAAGAGTTTCTTACCTGTGTTACAAGGTGTGAAATTGAGTACGACTCAAAGCCCGACCACGGCAGAAGATGGAAAAAGAATGAAAGTCATTCCCTATGCCTTGGCCATAGGTTCTATAAAGTATGCCATGCTGTGTACCAGATCTATTGTATACCCTACACTGATTTTGGCAAGGGAGTACAATAGTGATCTAGGAGTAGATCACTGGACAGCGGTCAAAATTATCCTTAGTGGAATAAGGATATGTTTCTCGATTATGGAAGTGACAAAAAGGTTCGTCGTAAAGGGTTACGTCGATACAAGTTTTGACACTAAATCTAGATGACTCTAAGTCTCGGTCTAGATACATATTGAAAGTGGAAGCAATTAGCTAGAGTAGCGCCGTGCAGAGCATTGTAGACATAGAAATTTGCAAAATACTTACGGATCTGAATGTGGCAGACCCGTTGACTAAAATTATCTCACAATCAAAACATGATCACACCTTAGTACTCTTTGGGTGTTAATCGCATAGCGATGTGAACTAGATTAT